>NC_058133.1:132693804-132844518 GCF_016433145.1 Gracilinanus agilis
CCTTTATTTCTGGCCTCTCCATCTCCAAATGGGATTGACTCCTCAAATAGGAATGCATGAAAACATAAGCGATATCCTCTCCCTTACCTTCAGAAACTCTTGGGAGGATTACATTCTCTAGCCTAATTAGATGGGCTTTCTGCCTCTTGGGACAGGAGAAGCTCCATTCATGATTATCATTGCTTTACATAATGGCATCACTGTCTTCTATAAAGCTTGGGAAATCTCATGGCTCAAAGATTTAAAGCTCAAAGATTTAAAGCTAGAGGGGCCTTTCAAGAGCGTCAAGTCCAACTCCCTCATTTTACAGATGAGAAAAAACTAAGGCATAAGTGACTTACCCGGGGTCCAACATAGTAAGTATCCGAGGTGGGGTTTAAACAAAGGTCTTCCTAACTCCAAGTCTGGTACTCTATCCACTTTGCTTCCTTGCTGCCAGGGCCTCATGTGTGACCATTCCTAGGACCTTTAATTCCAAGTATATAGAACCACATGTCATTGTCTGTCACCCTTCTACCCACTCCACCCCTGTGCCTCTGCAAGCTCAAGCCAAGCTTTCTTTCAACATTCTTATATAAAATCTGAGACAGAAGGTAAGGGAAGAAAAAGAAGAAAGACAGAGAGAGAGAGAAAGAGAGAAAGACAGAGAGAGAGAGAGACAGGGGGATGGGGAGGGATGGAGGGAAGAGAAATATATTTATCAATTTAGAAAAAAACAGAAACAAGTTCACAGACTCCAGGTTAAAAACTCCTGATCTAATCCAACTCCTCATTTGACAAATGACAACTCTGAGACTCAGAGAAAAGAATTGACTTACCCAAGATCACACAAGAATTAAAGTGAAGAATCAGGGGTTGATCTGGAGTCAGTTTTCATAGGAGCTTTCTTACCACATAGAGCTGGGAGGAATCTTAGAGATCATCCAACCCAGCATCCCTCTTATTCTATAAATGAGGTAAACTGAGGCCCAAAATCATACTACTAAGTAATCATACTAACAGTCAGAAAACTTGACAGTCCCAAATAATCACATTGACAAGAATTCCTTGGGCTTTGTTCACAGGTGACTGCTGGTTGCTGGCAGCCATTGCCTCTCTCACCCTGAATGAAGAAATCCTGGCCAGGGTGGTCCCTAAAAACCAAAGCTTCCAGGACAACTATGCTGGGATCTTCCATTTTCAGGTAACTTCAGAACTGGCCCCTAGGCCTCTCATCAGTGGTGCTATATCACCCGGAGGGGCAGGAGGTTAAATAGAATTCATCAGTGTCTGGTGTTACCAGTCTAGACCTATAGCCCTGATTCTACTAGGAAGGCTAGGGGAAGCATTCTTATTTGGGTTTAATAAGGTGAGCTGTCCAAGGGCAATGTAGCTCAATAGATAGAAAATGTGCCTTGGAGAAGGATACTCAGAACCCTCAGAGCTAGAAGGCTCCCTTGTGACTCATGATGGCGATGTCAAACTCAAATAAAAATGGGGACCTCTAAAAGGTCCAGATTTAAGGCTATATATTGACTTAGAAAACCACATTTTAACAAGATCTGTGTTTTACTGTATTTTTATGCTTTGTTAAATACTTCTCAACATTTTAATCTGGCTCAAAGCACTTGGAAATGTTTCGTGGGAACTCTTGCTCAAAGCAACTCTCTTAAGACTATATGTTGCAATGATACTTTGAGAATTTTTCTCATCTAGAAGTTCCTCATGCCAAAGAAATCCCAGGTCCAGTCCCAGTCACTATTAGGAGATGGCACAGGTTCATTTGACTATCAAACGGCCCCTCAGAGATCCTACAAAGAGGTAGAAATGACCTTAAGGAGATGGGAGATAAATGAGGAGCTAAAATGAATCAATTCCTAAGATTTTTTTCAAAAGGTCTATAATGACTATCATTTTCTCCTCCCATTTTCCCCTTCTGTACTGACTAATGAGAAACTCCTTAAATTAAGCTAAAGGTACAGAGGTGGGGTGGCACAGAGACATGGGGAAAATGAGCTGTTTCTACTCTCAGAGTTGCCTGTTGGCAGGACAAGTGGTAGAAAGGGAGAACTGGTGTCTTCCCTTTACCAAGCAATAGGGAGATAGTCTTATCAAGGAAGAATGAAAGCCCTCTCCCATGGCCCTAACCATAGAGGGCTGGGATGGGACTCTCAGGGAGGCTCCAGGGCTGCAAAGCCAAGACCCCGGCTCCAAGAGTGCCCCTCGCCCGGGTTCCAGCCCAGCCATCCTGGCAGCTCCCATTCTCACGAATGACAGGACACTCTTCCTTGCAGTTCTGGCAGTATGGCGAATGGGTTGATGTGGTGGTGGATGACAGGCTGCCCACAAAGAATGATGAGCTGCTTTTTGTCCACTCGGCCGAGGGAAGCGAATTCTGGAGTGCCCTCCTGGAGAAAGCCTATGCCAAGTGAGTAACTCTCCCCCTGCCCGGGGGCTTGGGAGCATGGGCACTGCCAAACTTATGATGACACAGAAAATGCCGTGTTTGTTCACATAGGAGAAGTACTTTGGCCACTTCCTATTTCTTTGATGACCAGGGAAGGCTCCTGTCCCTATGTCTGGGCTTCTTATTCTGAAAGGGGACCCCCAGATTGGCTCTCACCAGAAAGATCTCCTTCTGATCACTCTCACTTCCATCCTAGCTCTTGACATCCTTTGGAGTCGTAGAATAGATAACACCACCTCATCTTTCAATTACATTTTTAAGAGGTAGCCAGGTAGTAGAGTGGATAGAGGTTTGGACCTGAAGTAAGGGACACTCATCTTCCTGGGTTCAAATCTGGCCTCAGTCTGGGCAAGTCACTTTACCTTGTCTGCTTCAGTTTCTTCATCTGTAAAATGAGCTGAAGAAGGAAATGGCAAACCACTCTCTAGTATTTTTGCCAAGAAAACCCCAATGATGTCACAATGAAATGACTGAATTACATCTGGAATTAAATATAAACTCCTCTTTTTGACTTTGAGAGGCAGCTGTGGGTCAGTGGTTAGAGCACCAGGCCTGGAGTCAGGAAGACCTGAGTTCAAATCCAACGTCAGATACTTAATAGCTTGTGTAACTGGGTGAGTCACTCAACTTCTGGCTGTCTTAGTTTCCTTATCTGTAACATGGAGGTAATAATAGCACCTCCCTCCCAGGGCAATTAGGAGGCTAGAAGGATGGATTTAGAAGGTGCTTTGCCAACTTTAGAGCAGCCCCAGGAATGGAAGTGATCATTTTTCTCTTTACACAGGGTCAATGGATGTTACGAAGCTCTCTCAGGAGGTGCCACCACCGAGGGCTTTGAGGACTTCACTGGTGGGATAGCTGAGTGGTACGATCTGAAGAAAGCACCCGACAACTTGTTTACCATCATCCAGAAGGCCCTGCAGAAGGGTTCTCTCCTCGGCTGTTCCATTGATGTGAGAGTCTATCCCTCCCCCCTCTATTTACCTCAGACCCCCCCCCCAGGGTGCTGAGAGGAGCCCCTTTTCCTCCCCCCTTCTCTCTCTCTCCTCTTGGACACCCCCCAGGTGAGAGCCCACTTCAGGTGTGGTTCACATTGTTGTCTCCTACCTGGAATTGCTTGGCTACTAGGCATCTCCGGGAATCTCTTGAACAGATAACAAGGAAAGGGTTTCTTCCTTCCTTCCCAACCTCTTAGGATACTCTTAATCTTCCCCCAGGTCCTTGCCTGGTGCTCTGAAATTCCTGTCTGACCAGCCCCTTCCCCCAGAGGAAAGAGCCTTGACCCTTGGGTCGGCTGAGGCCCCTTCCCTTCCCTGCAGCACCTTCCAGGAGAATGGGCCTGTGGGGAGCTTTCTGAAGGCATAAAAAGCTCATTTCCTAAGCACAAAATCTTCTCACCTAGCTGAGGCCCAGCTCCAGCCAGTGACCAGGCACAGAGTCATGGGAAGGAGGCCCCATTGGCCTCTGGAAATTTCTTTGCACGTGTAGGGGGTGGGAGGGGAGGGACCAGAAAGGGCCTGGAGGCCACTTCTTCTTACCCCTCCAGAGAAAAGATAACAAACCCTAATCACCTTCGGAAGATAAGAGAATGATTCTGCTGGAGGTAGAACAATAGATTCTAAGTAAATTATTCATTTGAGTCAAAAACAACAAAGTAGAGCCATAGCAGATAACTCCCAGAACCCCTCAGGGATTGTTCTGTTGGACACCACCCCCCTTGGGGGTCCTCTCCCTCCTCCTCTGTGTAGACCCCCTTTGTTTGCTTGTGGGCTCCCCCTGAGGGCCTTGTTCCCAGGAAAGGAGCGCGGACACCTTCCTGTCAGTGATGGTCAGTGAGTGTGTTCCTTCTCAAAGGGTTATGTGCATATTACACTTGGTTTCTTGTTGGGGAATGAATGAGCCTGTCTAGGGAATTTGGAGTTAGGGGCTGGCTGGGTGGCTCAGTGGATAGAGAGCCAGGCCTGGAGATGGGAGGTCCTGGGTTCAAATGTGGCCTCAGACACATCCTAGCTGTGACCCTGGATGAGTCACTTCACCCCCATTGTCTCACCCTTACTGCTCTTCTGCCTTGGAACCAACACACAGCCGTGATTCTAAGGTGGAAGGTGAAGGTTTAAAAAAAGAAGAAAAAAAAAGAATTCTGGGTAAAGGATCCTAGGTGGGGGGAGGCCTTCCCAAAGTCCCCCAAACCACAGCAGCCATTGATTAAGCCTGATGCCACCTTCTGCATTTCCAGATCACGAGCGCCGCCGATTCCGAGGCTGTGACTTTCCAGAAGCTGGTGAAGGGACACGCGTACTCGGTCACCGGAGCGGAAGAGGTAACCGCAGCCCGCCAGGATTTGGTGTTTTGTTTTTGTTTGTTTGTTTGGGGGGGGGTCTTTGGGAGAAAGAGACACATCCCTCCTGATTAAAATTACACGTTGGTCCTGGATGGCTCAGGGTGTGGCCCGAGGACCCAGAAGTGGCCTTTTCATCCTGATTTCACTTCTAAAAAAGGGCTGCCCCAACTCATTTCCTGGCACCCCAGCGTGAATCACACTTTCCTGCCCTGAGTCACGCTGATCTCCGAGCCTGGCCCGCTTGGCCCTCTGCTGGCTCCATTCTCTCATTACAAGGGAGATTTTTTGTCATCCTGAGCCTTGCCCCTTCCAGGGCGGGATTTCAGCCCATGCCTCCCCAGGGGCTTTCCTCTGTGGCCCCTCAATAGCCCCGGAGAGTAGGGAGGGCAGGTGATGGTTGCCCCCATTTCATAGACGAGGAAACTGAGACCCAGCGAGCCGAACGGACTGGTTGGCGGTCACAGAGGTCAATTGTGACAAAGCCCAAGATTTCAGACCTCTGGTTCAGTGTTCGTTTATTTGTTTATTTTATTTCTTTTTTATTAAGAATTTGATGATGACCCACAGACATAAACATTATGGAATATAAGGAAGAGCTAAAAAAAGAGATAGTAAAGTATAACTATAAGTCTTCTGTTCATTTAGACATTTTTTAAGGCACGTCCTAGATTTAATGCCATAATCACATAACTTGTGATCCCTTCTGAATGTTCTTCTCTTGTCTTTTAATTTTTTTTAACCGTTCTCTGTCTTAGAATCAATACTGTGTCTTGGTTCTAAGGCAGAAGAATAGTAAGGGCAAAGCAATGGGGTGAAGGGACTTACCCAGGGTCACCCAGCTAGGAAGATGTCTCCATCCACTGAGCCCCCTAACTGCCCCTGCAGCTCTCATTTCTTGCAGTGGGATAATATAATATTCTACGGCCACTCTGTGTTCAGCCATTCTCTCCCTAGATCACTGCAGCATCTTTTCCTATGTGAAAGGGAATTTTTATTCCTTTTGTCTATTTTAAGTTAATCAATCAAGAACTTAAAGGGGAGGGGTGGGGGTCATGGTGAGGAAAGCACCTCGTGAGTCCTCACCGTCCTATAAGCACAAGAAGTCCTTAAACCCTTTCCCACAGATGCTGTGATCCCAACCCGGTACATGAAGAGTCATTGCAGGGGGAGGGGGGAAAAGAAGAGGAGGGGAGGGGACCTCCAGAGTGGGGGAGCCTTAGCAGGAGCAGCAGTGAGCGAAGGCTTCCCTCTCAGTGAATCAAGTCTTAACTCTCTGTCCTGTCGCCTTTTCCCATCTCCTCTGACAGGTGGATTTCAGAGGAAGCCTGCAGAAGCTGATCCGTATACGCAACCCCTGGGGAGAAGTAGAATGGACGGGAAAGTGGAGCGACAGGTAGGTCTGTGCTCATTCCTCAAGCAGGAGGGCTGAGGAGGAAGAGCGTGGGAAGGGAGCCTACCTGGGAACCCCCAGCAGGGGCATTCAGGGTGTCCTGTGGACTAGGAGAGAGTGGGCTGAAGAACAAGGCAGAAATAGTGTGTCTATGGGCATCCATGAAGTGGCACCACAGTGCACCCAGGGCCAAACCTGGGGTCAAAAAGACCCTGAGTTCAGATTTGATCTTAGATACTTATTCCCTGTGCAAACCTGGACAAGTCGCTTAATCTCTACTTGCTGCCTCTATAAAATGGGGATCCTAAAAGCCCCTGCCTCCCAGGGTGATTGTGAGGATCCAGAGAGACACTGCAGGGTGCCTCGATACAGGAGCACCTTAAGTCATGCTCAATTTGAGATACGAGCCCTCACAAGCTGGGGTCTTGCTTTAAGTCACTGCCAGTATTTGAATCAGGAGCTTCCCACTCCCTCCACTAGAGAGCCTGCAAGAGGTAGAAGGTCGGGTTTCACATGTTACTTGAACAAGGCTGCCTCCTTTTGTTCAGTGTTTATCTGGTCCTGTGAGCATTTGTATCCAATTGCTTTTGCATTCTTCTTTATTTTTGTCTTTATTATCAGTTTTTTGGGCATGTACCCCAGCAGTTTGCATGGCTGTGCTGAAAGCTCCACAAATTATCTGACCCAAAGGGAAGACTGTTTCACTACCATATTTGACATCACTTCCCTCCTTATTCTCTGGGCTCTGAGGAAGGAGCGTTCCTTTCAAGGGAGTCATGAAGTCTCCCCAAAAGGCTGTTCTAGCCCAGTCCAGGTGTTTCCTTCCCCTCTATTACTACTGGAGTGATACCTCCAGGGAACAGTACCCCAGGGGTGTCCCAGTCCCCTAGGGGACCGAGCACTCCTGCAGCTGCCTAGAACCTTCTTCTCTCCTTCACCTCCCCCATTTCCCCTAAAACAGCAGGGGGGCAGTCAGTCCCTCCCTCAGTCATTCTAGTCTAAGATCCATCTCACCTGGGTGGTTCTTGGATATATAAAATAAAAAATTTGTGTGGTTTTTGGGGGCCAGAATGGATTAATTGCATTTTCATTCATTTAAATGGGGAAATTCAATTTGACACAAGAGTAAATTGAGTTACAAGCTTGGCCATGGAATGGATTAAACTCATGTGTCAAGGTACCACTGTAATTGTAAAGCCCTTAGCATAGTGTCTGATCCATCGGGAGTGGTATATACAATATAAATGTTAGCTAAGAGACTAGCTGGGTAGCTCAGTGGATGGAGAGTCAGACTTAGAGACAGGAGGTCCCAGGTTCAAATCTGGCCTCAGACACTTCCCAGCTGTGTGACCCTGGGCAAGTCACTTAACCCCCATTGTCTAACCCTTACCACTCTTCTGCCTTGGAGCCAATACACAGTATTGATTCTAAGGCAAAAGGTAACAATTTAAATAAAATAAAATAAAAGGTGGTAGTAGTAGTAGTGGTGGTGGTGGTGGTGGTGGTGGTAGTAGTAGTAATAGTGATGGTGGTAGTAGTAATTGTAGAAGAGGCAGTAGTAATGGTGGTAGTGGTAGTAGTAGTGTCAGTGGTAATGGTGGTGGTAGTAGTGGTAGTGGTAGTAGTGGTGGTAGAAACAGTGGTAGTGATAGAAGTAGAAGCAGGAGTCAAATCTAATTCAATTCAACAACCTCATTTGTGAGCCAATGGGCAGTGTGCTGGTCAGAGTACTGTTTCTGGAGGCAGGAAGACCTGAGTTCCAATCTGGCCTCAGAAATTTACTAGTGCTGCAACCCTGGGCACACTTAACCCTTGTCTGCCTCTGCCCAGGATGGCTCTGTCCAAGATGGCGGCACTGAGACTCCCCATTATCAGTGAGGATGATTCCCCGCAGAATAACTCTCTTTCCTAGCCCAAACTTCCCCTTCTGTTAGGCACTAAGAAACCGAAAAGCCCAAGTGCACCCCCTTGTTCTATTCCCAGGACATTTGCTCTGGTCACTTGGGGGTGCGGAGGGGGGGTTGGTTAGCCTTTTGGTTGGCATCTCCAAGTGTGTCTGCTATGTATGCCCTGTGCTCTTTGGCAATGAAAACTAGTTTTCCTTTCTCCTTCTCTTCCACGCACAGTGTCCATTCTCTTCCATCTACTCTTCCTCCTCTCTTTCCCTCCAACCCAACAGTTAGAATTCCCTTTTCCAACCCCTTGGCCCTGGGGCTACTGTGGGAGGCCCATAACAGAAACAGTCTCAAATAGATAAAAATCTGAGACTTGTCTTTTGACTCCTTTTCTGATCCACACCTTTCCTTAATGAAAAGCTTTAAGCTCCTAACAGTCCAGCTGTTAAGAGGTTAACATTCTCTCCTTTGGTCAGAAATACAACTGTTTTTGTTTCAAAAGTAGTTCAGACACTCAAGGTCATAAATTCCTCCAGGAGGGGCATTTTGTCCCAGAGAAAATATTCCCTGTCACAGCCTTCTGATAAGGACCCAGCCAAAGTTCCACCTTAGCCTTGTTCTATTTGGAAGCTGTTGAGAATCTTTGTGTTTTGATATGACATGATTTGTGTTTCTGTGCAAATGCAAAGTTTTTTTTGGGGGGGGTTTCTTTTGTGTGAAGTGAGACTTGAAGTATATATAATAAACTCTACTGCAAGAGACACAGCAGCAGCAGCAGCAGCATGAGCTGACAGAAAGACGTGTCTGGTCCACTTATTTCTTATCATCTAAACCATCATTATCAAATTATCTGGAGGTGATAAGAGATCTTGAGAGGCTACTCTTCATGGATGGATGTAAACCAAATCAGGGGACTTCCCTGGAAGGCTCCCTGGTAGGGGTGGCAGAGACATGCTGGAGCCAGCTCAAACACTTAACACCGTTTTTATTGTAAGCATTTCCATTTCAACAATTGGCAAATGCTACAAATGAGGGCTTGATTTATTGTTGTTGATGGTCTAGATTTAAGAAAGTAATGGAGGAAGCATCCATAACTCAGATTAAGCTTAAAAGTATGTCCTGAAAATATTTTCTTGGGAGAGCTATTTGTTAAATATTTACCGACACACCTCTGCGTCTAGGTCTGTTGCAAAGAGTGAACTTAAGTAAAATTCCTCTGTAAGATTGTCTCTCCACCAAACTCCCTCCCCAGAAAGAGTTGGCAAATGTTTCAGAATTGTTTACATCATAAAAATTATCCAATAGTGAGGGGCTTGGAGAGGTAAAGAGAGACCCAAGCACTTTGGGATTTTTTATTTTAGGAGGAAAAGAGAGAGGGAAAGAAGAAAGAAAAATAAGTCACCCCAAAAAGAGATAGAATTTTAAAGTTTAATTAAATTTAAATTTTTATACACATTTAAACATTTTTAAATGTTTTTTTATCCCTTTTTTTTAAACCCATACCTTCCATCTTGGAATCAATACTGTGTATTGTTTCTGAGGCAGAGGAGGAATAAGGGCTAGGCAATGGGGTTTAAGGGATTTGCCCAGAGTCACACAGCTAGGAAATGTCTGAGGGCAGATTTGAACCTAGGACCTCCCATCCAGAGGCCTGGCTCTCCATCCACTTGAGTCACCTACCTGCCCCCTAATAAATTCTTCAATTCAAATGCTCTCATTGCTGAAGAAAATTTTAACCTTTGTGCAACATCTATTTCTAATCAGCATTCACAAGACTCCTAAAATGCTCGTGCCCCAAGTTAAACAGGAATGACATTTTTGAACCCGAAGCTCAGGCCGTATGTCTCTCACACCCTTACGGTACTCCCTCACTCCCAAACCTCTGGTGGCTGCTGCTCTTGTTCTTCCCTACCACTCCCTTGATGTCTTTCTCTTTCCTCCCTCCTCCTCCTCATCCTCTTCTCTCCTCTGACCTCCATCCTTTGATATCTACGGGCCTATTCAGAGATGCGGGTGGATATTGCTCTCCTTGCTTTTGGAAATCTTTTTTTTAACATAATTTTAGTATTTATTTTTTAGAAAAGTTGCTTTTGGAAATCTTAAAGCCAGTGTGTTCCCTCCACCCCCGACCCCTGAAATGCCAACTTTCAGCACCCCTAACATGGGTCCGTCTCTACTTCCAGCTGCCCTAACTGGAACAGCATCGACCCAGATGAGAGGGAGAGGCTGGCCAGGAGGTCTGAAGATGGAGAATTCTGGTGAGTTTACTTGGGGCTTCCTAGAGAATTGTACGCTTTGCAGGATTTGTTTTCAACTTTAAAATTATATAGAACAAAGCTTGGTCCAGCAATGACAGTATGAGCTTCAGGGCTCCAAGTTCATGGATGCTATTTTCCACTACTTCATCGCAAAGCCCTGTGCAAGAAATGTCTTAGTCGGGAGTAGCTGGGTGGTTTAGTGAGTTGAGAGCCAGACCTAATGACAGGAGGTCCTGCGTTCAAATCTGGCCTCAGACACTTCCTAGCTGTGTGACGCTGGGCAAGTCACTTAACCCCCATTGTCTAGCCCTTATCACTCTTCTGTCTTAGAATCAATCCACTATTTATTCTTAGACCAAAGGTAAGGGTTTAAAAAAAAAAGAAATGTCTTAATCCCCATCTTAAACCTCTCCGAATGCTAAATTGGAGTGAGAATATTGAGGTGCTTTACAGAGGAAGAACCTAGGGACTGCTTTTCAGAATTCAAGAGAATGTGGTGGTGATGGTGGCCAGGCCCACCATGTCTAAGAGTTTTTAGTCTCTCCGTAAAGATGGTGTGGTCTTCTGTTCTATTAGGTATTAGAAGTATCTTTTCTTTTAAACCCTTACCTTCCATCTTAGAATCAACACTAAGTATTAATTCCAAGGCAGAAAAGCGGTAAGGGCTAGGCAATGGGGGTGAAGTGACTTGCCCAGAGTCACACAGCTAGGAAGCATCTGAAGGCAGATTTGAACCCAGAACCTCCCACCTCTAGGCTTGGCTCTCCATCTACCTACTCACCTGGCTGGCCCAGTCCTTGAAGTATCTTACAAGGTATGGAGATGAGATGGTTTGGTATACCTTTAGAGTTAGCCTGGTATAGAGAGATCTGCACCTGAAGCCAGGAACTTCAGGGTTCAGATCCCACTCCTGACACTTATTCCATCTGTGATCATGGGCAAGACACTTCATCTCCAAGTCTCCATTTCCTCATCTGTAAAATAAGGGCACCAGGGCCTGTCCTGCCAGCCTCACTGAGTCATGATGAAGCTCAAATGAGATGATGTACGTGCAGTGCATTGAAAATGGTAAAGCTCCCTAGAAATGTCCCATCATTATTCTCTGGCCATGCTGGAAGCCTCTAAAGTTGCCTGGGGATTCTCTCTCTCAACATACTAAGCTGACCCATGTGTGTGTCCACCTCAGGATGTCTTTCAGTGACTTCCTGAGGCACTATTCCCGCCTTGAGATCTGCAACCTAACCCCCGACACGCTCATCAGTGACGACTACAAGAAGTGGAGACTCACCAAGATGGATGGGACCTGGCGGCGGGGGTCTACCGCAGGGGGCTGCAGGAACTACCCAAGTAAGACAAGCATTCAGAGACTGAACCAGAGGGAGGGAGATGGGGCTCCCGCTTTGGGAATGCTCAAGGGACGGGTCTCCCAACCTCCAGATCTTACCCTTTGTTGAACAGCAAGGTTGGTTTGGTTTGGTTTTTTGAGCAGAGGAGCAACATGGTCAGACCATGCTATAGCAAGTTTATTTTGGCAGTTGTGTGGAGGTTGGTTTGGAGGGGAAGAGACATGGAAGGGGGACTCTAGCACCATATAACAAAAGTCAGGGCAAGAGATGAGGAAGACCTAAATTAGGGAAATGACTGTGTGAGTGGAGAAAAAGAGATGAAAGAATGGGAGAGACACCAAAGTAGGCAACAAGCCTTGGCCACGGATGGGATCTAGATGGTGAGGGAGAGAGGAGCCCAGGACAATTCCAAGAATAAATATAGAGCCTGGGAGCCTAGGGAAGGAGCAGTGTGGGCCACAAAAATTTGCAGAAGGGAAGATGGCAGATGAAATGGGTGTAGGAACAAGATCATCAGTTTCATTTTGGACATGCCAAGTTTGAGTGGCAGCATAAAATAATGGGAAGTCCTAAATATGGCATCAGAAGACTGAGGCTCAAATCTTGGCTTTGCCATTTACTTTCCATTTTCTACTTGTGTAATCTACAGCAAGTCCCTTAACTTCTCTAGGCATAATTTCCTCCTTTATAAAATAAAGGTCATGGGTGAGTTATATGTTCTCTAAGATCCTTTCTGGCTTGAAACATACAGTAATGATAATGCTATCCAGAAGGCGGTTGGCAATGTAGAACTAGAGTTTGGGATGGGTATTTGGGCTGGGGCTTGGGGGATTAAAGCACATAGGACCATAGATTCAGAGCTGAAAAGGACCATAGAGGGCATCCAGTCCAACTCCCCCATTTTACAGATAAGGAAACTGAAGCCTAGAGCTGCCACTTATCCAGTATCAGTATGTGACAGAGATGGGATTTGAACCTAAATGTTCTGGCACCAGCCATACATAGCACTTTCCATTGTACCATGTTTTTTGTTCACTCGTTTTAGTCATGTTCAACTCTTCCTAATCCTACGTAGGGTTTTCTTGGTAAAGATCCTGGAGTGCTTTGCCATTTCCTTCTTCAACTCATTTTACAGAGGGGGTAACTGAGGCAATCAGGATTTAAATGGCCAGGGTCACATTTTAGGAAGTACCTGAGACCAGACTGAACTCATGAAGAGGAGTCTTCCTTATTTCAAGTCCAACACTCTATCCCCTGTACCACCTAGCCACCCCTTTGTGCCACATTAGTGCTCCCTGAACACATATTTTCTCAAAAGAAGATTTTGATAGAAAATACAGTGTTTGGGGGTCATTGGGAAGGTGGGATAGGGAGGGGATAGGACAGCCCAGGGCACCATAGGAAAGTCCACTTTAGTTCCTTCTGCCTTGAGAATCATTGGCAGGTCACCAGTCTGAACCAAAGAAGGGAACCCCAAGTTTCCTCTGGCTAGATCAGCCATCTATGGTACTCCATTCTCCTTAAAGTCCTCTAGAGATGAATAAAGGGAGAAAGCCACCAGGGGGTGCAATAATCCAGAGCTAGCAACAAAATGGCCTCATTGCAAGAAATTTGTCTCATAGAGTCCTTTCTCCCTCCCAGAGCTCAAAATAAAATTTACTCCAAATAGCTTTGCAAATTTGAGGAAAAAGAAGAAACAGTATAGATACAAGTTTCTGATTCAGGGCTGTTGTAGCCTCTGATGAGTACACAGATCATTTTCTCTACTACCACTAGTACTCACCCAAATTAAGAGAACAAATTAGTAGAGGTTTCGTTTCCTCACTTCTTTATTCCCCCCACCTTCTCTGACTACCCTCCACTCTAAGCACCACAGACAGACCTTTCTCCATTCCTTAAGAGTTCTTTATCTGTATCACCATGAATGAATGAAAAGCATTCATTAATAAGTAAAAGTATTCACATGCCATGGGCCAACCATGGTGCTACGTGTTGGGGATACAAATAGAAAAGGCAAGGCTCAGAACAGGAGTTCACATTCTAATTGGGTGGAAACCCACATAAAAGAAAACTCAACTGTAGAAAGGTCCAGAGGTCTCAAGTTAGTTTCAGGTCAGAGGGCAAAGTCCTAGGGTCCTTTGAGGGGATTGATAGGTTAAATGACAGCCCAATGGTGAGCTGGGGGAGCTTTCCTGAGATGGATCCCCTGTGCTCTGAGGTGAGTGATGCCCCCTGTCTTGTGTGTTATGGCAGACACTTTCTGGATGAACCCTCAATACATGATCAAGCTGGAGGAGGAAGATGAAGATGATGATGGCTCCGAGCCAGGCTGCACCTTCCTCGTGGGCCTTATCCAAAAACACCGGCGACGCCAAAGAAAAATGGGAGAGGATATGCACACTATTGGCTTTAGCATCTACGAGGTGAGGAGAGAATCATTCCTGGAGGTTTCTTCCCTCCCTTTCCTCTTTTACCCATCACCCAAGCCCCCTGCTTTTCCTCTACCACCATCTCTGCTCACCCAAATTATACAAGGCCAACCCCTACAGTTTGTAACAAAAGCAAGAACTGTTGGTAGAAAATGTCAAAGACACAGGCAGACCCTAGACTGGACTTTTTTTTCCCTTGGATGCCTTCACCCAAGGGAGCCCCAAGGGTCAGCAGGGGGCCACAGGACACTCTGATGGAGTCCCCAGAGCCAGTTCTATGGGTGTTAAATAGCTGGGCTTTGGAAGACATCCTCTTGTTTCGATTCTTGCCTTTGTCAGTTTGAGATGAAAAGAATACCAGAGAGATTTGAGCTGGGGACAGGGTGTCCTGGGGCTACCTCTAAGAATAATGTGAAGCCAGGAGCGGAGCCAATGGAAACCATGAGGATGGCTACTTAGAGCCCAGTTGCCAAGGAGGTGGAGACTACCAGGGGGAGAGGGGAAACAATTGGGCAATTATACTCCCACCAGAGTTGCACTCCTTGGAGCATTTTTCCCAGGATACACACCCCAGTACGTGCTTCAGCTCTGTCCCTCTTCAGAACAAAGCCTACAATAGACGGGGCCTGAACCGTGTTGCTCCATCATCTTGCTGGTCTCTGCTCTCAGCTTTGTACCTTCCTTAAAGAAGCTTTCAGTGAATTTTGCAATTGCTGTGCTGGAAATAGGGATGGGGCAGTGAGCTCTGGCCTAATCATTTTCTCTCCTCTGCTCTTCCTTCTGTCACAAGGCAGAGTGGAAGGGGAATGAGGGGAACTTTTAGGGAAAATGAGGGCAATGACCTAGTCTGTCTGGTTTGATGCTGATAACTTCCAGCTGTAATGCTTAATGTCGTTCAAGGCATTTTCTCATGTCCCTCTACATAACCCTGTGAGATGGGCAGGAAGCAGGTGGCATTATCATTCTCCCACTTTACATTTAGGGCCTAGAAAGGTCAGATTATTTGCCCAGGATCACAGAGCAAGTGAGGAACCTTCACTCTGTGCCAGAGAAACATCTGCTATTACTATTGGTCCAGAGCTTTTCCTACCATACTCCACTGCCTTAGACACGATGCCAAGAGCTTGTATTTGCTCTTTATTCTGCTACTGGCAACAACCTGGGTGACCTAGGACTGAGCCACTTTTTAGTTCTGTCTTCTACTTCTCATCTGAAAAATGGGATGTAGGAGAGTCATATCAAATCTGCCTAGCAAGAATGGACCAGAGATAAATATGGGCATGGACTAACTCTGGGGATTGAACATTCTTTGGTATAATTGTTTGAAATGGACCAAATTTTATAACCCTCAGTCATTCCATTGACCACATTTTTATGTAAGTGGGGAATGAGAAACCAAATGCACCAGGAGAAGTGGGAAAAGCCCTCAGGAATAACAGAATCGAAAGACAACACTAGTAGATAGAGGTAAAGGCCTGGACTAGGAATTACAGTACCTCATTTTGGGTCTTGGCCATACTTGACTTTGACCTTACATTAGTCACTGAATATCTCAGGGCCTCAGTTTAAATGGAAAAAACAACAGCAGCAGCAGCAACAACAACAACAATAATAATAATAACCTGTTCCTCCCCATCACCAAAGACATGGGGAACAGATGAATTAAGTGCTTTGGGTTCATAGAATCCCAGGAGAGAGATGTTGGAATCATTCAAGTTAATATGATTGCTACTCTGATATAGGGATTAGAGCACTGAGCTTAGAATCGGGAAGAACTGGGTTTAAATCTTACCTCAGACACTGACTAGTTGTGCAATGCTACAAATTGTTTACCTTCTCAATCTCAATTTTCCTCATCCTTAAAATGGGATTAATTGTACCCATCGCATTTATCTCCTGGGCCATTTGTGAAGAATCAGTGAGATACGATGTTGTGTTTTATCAGTCTTAAAACATTAAATAAATGTTAGCAATTATTATTCTTTGAAATTCTCAGGGGATAGGATAGCATAAGACATCATTACAGTTAATAGAGTGTTCGCTTTCTTTTTTTATTTTTTTAAAAACCTTACCTTCTACCAATTCCAAGGCAGAAGAGCAGTAAGGGCTAGATAGTTTGGTTAAGCCACTTGCCCAGGTCATATGGCTAGGAAGTATCTGAGGTCAGATTTGAAACCAGGACCTCCCCTCAGGCCTGACTCACTATCCACTGAGCCGCCTAGCTTCCCCAAATATTCACTGTCCCTGGCTCTGAGTGATCTCTGTATCTTGTGTTTCTCTCTACAGGTTCCTGAGGAGGTACGTCTGATATCTTTTGTCCCTTGTCTCTGGAAATCAAGTTTAACCAGAAGGCTCTGGCTTCTCTATTTCTCAAAAGAAGTTATATGAAGATTGGGCACGGATGCTGAATTTCAAGAGTTCATTCTTATCTGTGCCATCCCTTTAGTGATGCTAAGACTCGAGCATTTCCTGAGTATCTGTCTGCATTCTCCAAATTCTGAACGTCAGAGCTGTAATAGGACTAAGGCTTTGCCCTCGGGAGCCAACATTTAGAAGGCTATTGGCAGTGCTGGTACTTCATCAAGTGGCTATAACACAGTTTAGCACCTAGTTAGCAAAAACAATTAATTGTAATAAGGAGCTACCAAATGCAGCTGGTCTCTGCTTCCTTCTCAGATGGTGGTCCTATCCTTGGGTCATTTTCCCTCTCTTTCCACCTCTAAGGGCAGTACCCTGAGCTTTTTTCCTCCCTTAGGGTCTTGTGTCCTGAGGCTTGAGGTCTGTTTTTCCCAAACAAATTTGCCTCAAAAGCTTTATCTTAGGGCATCTTTCATGTTACTTGCCTTGGGCACCAGAATTATTAGTTGTAGCTCTTCTATACAAGAATACACAGTAGAGGGTGATTGCTACCATTTCATAGCTCACCCAAACCCCTAAATGGGTGACTTCTGGGGTAGCTACCCAGCTGGTGGTCCTAAGAATGCCTGTGGTCTTCAGGGTCTAAGTTTCCTCATCTATAAAACAAAAAAGTCAGACTCACTGATCATTTAGACCATGGGTTCTTGACCTGAGATCCACAGATCCCCAAGGAGCCTGTGAATAAATTTCAAGGGGGTCTGTAAATTTAAAAAATAATTACTATATTTCAATATAATTGGTTTCCTTTATAATCCTCTGTATTTTATTTTATGCTTTTTAAAAAAGGTCCATAGGCTTTGTCACATTGCCAATAGCCACAGTGACCAAAAGAGGTTAAGGATCCATGTTGTAGGCTAAAGTCTCTTTCAGTTCTAAAATTATAAGACGGGAAGAGACTGTTTCATTTTTGTCTTTGTAGCTCCAGTACCTAACACATGGTAGGTGTTTAATAAATCCTTGCTTGTTTGATTGATTGATAAGATCCCAACTTCACTTAGTCTAGAGAAGAAAAATCATCATGGTGAATCTCATCGATATTGGGCTTCGACAAAACAGACAGCATGGTCAGTTCTGCTATATCCCTTCTTTTGAAAACTCACATTTGTTCCAAGATGATTGATAGATCAAGGAACAATATGAGCATAACACCAATTCCACTTGCTTATGCCCAGTTTCATACAAATGAGAAATGCTTATGCCCAGTTTCATACAAATGAGAAAACCAGCCCACTTCACAAAAACTCCCAAGCCGTCAGCCTGACAGTGCCCACTTCCACAATCAAAAAACAGGGCTCTTCCTTCCTTCCTTCCTTCCTTCCTTCCTTCCTTCCTTCCTTCCTTCCTTCCTTCCTTCCTTTCTTTCTTTCTTTCTTTCTTTCTTTCTTTCTTCCTTTCTTTCTTTCTTTCTTTCTTTCTTTCTTTCTTTCTTTCAACTATGTCATAGCTCAACCAGCAATCCAAGGTAACAAACACAGCCAATATTTATGTATTTCTTATCCTTTTAATGTGTATAAAACTACCATTTTCATTAAGTTCCTCTCTTTTTTTTTTTTTTAGTGTCACTGGCCTCATTTTTTCCCATAAGCCTTGTAGTTTTAATTGTGCCATTTTACATAGTGAAATGATACTCAGTAGCTCCAATCGCCAAACTTGACTGTAAAAAGCCTAAATATGTAAAGACACAAGAGGGCACCCTCAGCAGCCCCTCGTACAGGAGATCATATTATCCTGGCTGAAGGAATGAGCTGCATTCTAGCTCTTTGTCCAAGCCACGGGTGAATTCTGGCCCTTGTTCTCTGTCAGGCTGGCCAGCCTGGGAATAGATGGGGCAGGTCAGAGGATTCCGAGTGGCTTCTCATGCCCTCCTCCAGGGCCCTCATCCTGTGTCTGCAGTTCTGGAACTGCCTGCTGAGTGCTAATGATGCTTTGGCGACCACACAACCCATAGAAGTAGACAGAACCCCAGCCCTGGGGATTCAGAGCTTAATGAGGCAGACAAGATAAGCACAGAGAAGACCAAGGATGTTATCCATGGCAGGCTGGGGTGGCGACTGGGCTGCCCGTGTTGTGGGGAATGCAAAGGACTCCCACAAGAGCTAGAGCTGGAAGGGGCCAAAAAGGCCATCTAGTTCACACCCCTCATTTGACAGATGATGAAACTGAAGCCAAGAACATTTAAAGTGACAATGACGGGTCACACAGTTGACATTTGAACCTAGGACCTGGAGTCAGGATGATTCATCTTGCATGAATTCACATCTGGCCTCAGTTACTTACTAGCTCATGGCCTTGGGCAAGTTGCTTAACTCTGCTTGCCTCAGTTTCCTCATCTGTAAAATGAGCTGGAGGAGAGAAAGGCAAACCACTTCAGTATCTTTGCCAAGAAAACCCCAAATGGGCTCGTGAATAGTCAGACACAACCAAGCAACAAAAGACAACAACCTCTGACTCCAACTCCAGCAGTGTTTCCCCACTTTCCCCTCCCCAATAAATTACTTGGTCAGTGAGTAAGTATTATTGTAGTATTTAAGTTGGGTTTGTGTTTTTTTTTTAAACTATTACTTTCTATCTTAGAATCAATACTACGTCTTGGTTCCCAGGCAAAAGAGTAATCAGGATTAGGCAATTGGGGTGAAGTGACTTACCCAGGATCACACAGATTCAAGTATTTTTCACAGTGATCCATCAGTGAAGTCATTGTACAGCTTGGATGAGTGAATGTTATATTTATTTTGAATGAGTCAGTCTGACAACAAGCATTTATTAAATAGTTACTATGTGCCAGACATTGTGCTAAACCCTGAGAATACAAAAAAAGAAAACAAAAACAAAAATGCAGTCCCTGGCCTCAAGGTGTTTATAGTCAAATGGAAGACAACATGTCATTCACTATGTATAAGTGAGATAAAAATAGTGTAAATGGAAGGTAATCTCAGAGGGAAGACACTAGCAATAGGCTGATGGTGAGTAGTGGAAAAGGCTGTTGAGAAAAACCTCTTGCAGAAGGATAGGTTTGAGCTGTCTTAAAGGAATTCAGGGACACCAGGAGGTGGAAATGAGGCAGAGCATCCCAAGCCTCAGGGGACAGTGGGTGCTCTGGTTTTCTCTCACTCCAATTTTGTGTTTTCCCATCAGTTTTCCGGTCGAACCAACCTTCACCTCAACAAAAACTTCTTTCTGACAACCAGAGCAAGAGAGAGGTCAGACACATTCATCAATCTCCGGGAAGTGCTGAACCGCTTCAAGCTGCCTGCTGGAGAATATGTCATCGTGCCTTCTACTTTTGAACCCCACAAGAATGGGGATTTCTGCCTCCGTGTCTTTTCAGAGACGAAAACTGACTCTCAGTATGTTGGGAATTCATGGGGCTTAAGGGGACCAGGGAGGGAGTGAACAGAGGATTGACAGGAAGTTCCCCATTTCCTTTCTTTTTCTGTCTTGGTACAGCCCAGAAGGGCCCTCCTTCCCCTAGAGCAGTGATGGGCAAACTGCAGCCCCATGAAATGTTCTATCTGGCTGCCTGACATTTTTCCTAATCTCATGAATACAATGAATAGGGTACAATACAATGAAACTTCGAAAGAGTTGCCTTAGAAACAGACTGACAGATGAGCATTTCCTTTCCTTTGGTCCCCTCTTTAAAAAGTTTGCCCATCACTGGTCTAGAAGATAAATCATTCCATCTTTAGCTCTGCCTTTGCTTACCACCTTCCTAGGTCACTGTAAGCATTCAAGCAGAGTCAGCAGGAGTCCTCCTTCTTCCCAGTGGTCTTTTGGCCTTTTTTCATTTCTTCTCCCTCCTCATTCCTCCTTTTGCCTTCTCTCTGTTTTCCTCCCTTCTCCCTCTCCCATAGTTTCATTTCCCAGCTACTCCTTTTTCTGGCCATTGGAGGATACTCGTGATTACTTTTTAGCAACAATGGCTGCACTCAGGGACCAAACTATTGGTCCCCATCATAAGGTTTCTTCTATTTGGTAGAGAGTGTTCAGTCAATAACTATTTATTAAATATTTGCTCTATGTCTGGGACTGTGTCTATGTGTCTGTCTAGATACAAAGAAAGATAAGCCTGGGTCCCCTGGCACATTGAAGGTACTTAATAAATGATTCAGTTTTTATTCTTTAATCCTTACTTTCTTTCTTAGAATTGATACTAAATATCAGTTCCAAGGCAGAAAAGTGGTTAGGACTAGACAATTGGGTTCTATGTGACGAGGGCCACAATGCTAAGAAGCAAATTTGAACTCGGGACCTCTCATCTATAGGTTTGGCTCTCTATCACTGAACCACCTAATTGCCCCTGTTTTAGCTTTTTTAAGTTAATTTTTTTAATTAGCAGAAATACAGTTTCCCTTTTACCTACCTCCCCGTCATCCCACTGGAAAAGTAATAAAGAAACCCTTGTAATAACGCGAATTGTCCAACCAAAACAAATTTCCTCATTGGTCGTATCTAAAAAACATAAGTCTCTTTCTGCACCCTGAATCCATCATCTTTCTAAATGCTTGTTGATGGATCAATGAAAGGAACTTAACAGGCTAGTCTACCTTTCCAGCCTTATAATGTATTACATCTTTTCATGGGCTATTGGTCCAGCCAAACTGGCCTTGTTGTTCCTTCCAAGTGATGCTCTGTTTCTTATTGCTGGACTTTTTTCTCTGGCTAACCCGCCATGCCCGGAGTGCACCCCCTCCTTAACTCAACCTCTTAGAATCCCTAGTTCGTTTCAAGGCTCAATTCAAACATCAGCTTTCTGCCTGAGTTATTAGTGGCTCTCCCTGTCCCTTCCCAAGAGAGAGAGAGAGAGACAGAGACAAAGAAAGAGACAGAGAATCAGAGAGAGGCAGAGATACAGAGACACAGAAACACAGAGACAGACAGAATCAGAGAGAGAGACCTTGTATTTATTTTGTATATTCAAATATATAAATGTAAATCAATATAGATATGGATAGAGATTTACTCATCACTTCATTATTGTCAAGAACTCCTAGTGTGTAAAGTCCCCCCCCCCCAAGAGTCTGCTCTCTAGGAGGTAACATGATACTGTGGAATTGGGAGGATCTGTTTTCAAATCCTGTTTTTTACACTTACTACCCATATGAACTTGGACAACCAATTCCCCCTCCCTACATCTGAGTCCTTATCTGTAGAATGAAGGGATTGGATTGAATGTCTTTTGAGGTCTCTTCCTGCTCTCTCAGACATTAAAAATGTTGATGATCCACTGAGGCCATCAGGCAACTGTTTATGGTCTTAGAGAGTTCCCTAGAGACACTTAACCTAGAGGTTAAGTGATTTGTCCATAGTCATCAGGGATGGATTTTTTTTCCCCATACACTAAACTGTGTATTACAATAAGGAGAGGTTTTGATTTGCACACTGACAAAATTGTGCATCTTTTCAAATGATTAGAGTAACTAAAGTTAGCCCCAGGCCCTAGGCACTCATTTCTTCCTCTCACTTCAAGTAAGCCCAGCTGGTAGGTGATCATTTTCTATCATGTAAAGCAAAGGGAAGAGACTTTACTGTAGGGAAGGGTATTAAAAATGAGACTGAAAAGCTCTTTCTTGACTGAGCTACTGGAGGTTCCTAACTAAGCCTTGGAAGCTGACCCATTATTTGGTAAAGAACCACTCCTCCCTAAAAAATAAAAATAAAAAATCCCTACTTTCTAAAAGTCCTTTTGGCTTTGACTTCTTCCTTTGGGTTTTTTTTTCCCTCTTGATATTTTGCTATTTGGGGAAGTGCTATCACACACTACAAGGCTCTGAAGTAGGTTTTGTTGGGGAGGGTTTGAAGCGAGATTAGTTTCAAGTTTCACACTTCAATTTGAGCAACAACTGCTGAAACACCACCTTCCCCTTCTTAACTTCCCATCCACTAACAGATAATTCCTTTCTATTTCCAGAGTTGTCGATGATGAAATTGAGTCCACCATCGACGAGGTATTTATTATGATTCTTCTACTGTCCCTGTTGTAGGATCAGAGATGGAGAGTAGGAAGGGTTCTTCAAACCCAGCTAGATGTAGGTCTCATTTTACAGATGAAAACTGAAACATAAGTCTTACTGGCTCAGAGGCTAGCTCTCTATCCGTCACTCCAGTTGCCTCTATCCTTATTCTCTAATCTTGAGCAAATTAGTTTTCTTCTCTTAGTTTCCTCATCTATAAAACTAGGGAGCTGAGTCCTATTTTGGGCTAGTATTTCTCAAATTGTGTCCCAGAGACCCTTAGAATGTCAGGCATTTTGGATACGAGTCCCATGAAGAAATGTTGATATTCGTCCTCTTTTCTTCTCCAAAATATCAAGCATGAAACTGACGTATCCTACAGTTATGATTTCTAGGTGAAAATCATCTGGGGGGGTTTTCCCTTTAAAATTTCCACAATCTCACCTTATCTCTGGGGGAGTCTGTACACCTCAACTCCTTGGGATATCATTTGTTGAGTTTCATCAGTTATGTTTCACACCCCAGTGTGTTCCATGATCTAGTTATTGGAGGAACCCTTGGACTTAATGGTCCCTAAAAACACTTCCAGCTATCTGGTTGCTGGATAGCAGCAAGTCTGGCTAAGCAGGCACACTTTGCTTAATATAATTCCTGATAATTACCAGTTCTGGAATTAAGGAAGGGAAACTCCCCAAAATGGACTTTTAAGAACAAAGACTTAATAGTCAACAAATATTTATTGGAATGCCTTCTATGTACTAAATAGTATACTAAGTAAATGCTCTTTTATAATGTAAATACTTCTAATTATATGGATTCATGGATTATCTAGGATTTTCCCTTTAATTTAGTATTTTCTGAGACTGTTCTCAGGTTTCCAACATTTTAAAAAAAGAAATAGTTTATCAAAAAAGACCCCCAACAACATAGACACAGAGCTGAAAAGGACCTCAGAAGCCATTAAGTCCAAGCTACTCTTTTTACAGATGAGAAAACCAAGACCTAGAGAGTTCATTTGATTTGCCTAAGGTTTCAGAGGTCAGAAGCAGGATTCGAATCTGGGTCCTATGATTCCAAATCCAGCCTACTTTTCTGCTCTAGAGAAAATAGTTTTACAATTTTTTTTTTAATTTAACCCTCACCTCCTGTCTTGGAGTCAATACTGTGTATTGGCTCCAAGGCAGAAGAGTGGTAAGGGTAGGCAATGGGGGTCAAGTGACTTGCCCAGCGTCACACAGCTGGGAAGTGTCTGAGGCCAGATTTGAACCTAGGACCTCCCATCTCTAGGCCTGGCTCTCAATCCCCTGAGCTACCCAGCTGCCCCCTAGAATTGTTTTTAAGTATTTTTCTTCTGTCTTTTTTCTAAGGGTCCACAGCAGTGCTCATAAAAGCCTATGGTGACTAGGTACCCTTATAGACTACCAGTCTGTAAGGGCACCAATGTGGTTGTCATTTTTTTGAATAATGAGGGACTAGACAAAGCCTGCATATATTGGTCCCCAAAGCTTGTATTCACTGCCCTTTGATAAAATCCTTTTCAGGTGATACAGGGAAATTCTATGCTATTCATCATTTTGCCTAATAGAATTAATCATAAATGCTTCTTTTAGGAACATGCAATGGTCATGATGCACATTGTGAGAAATTATGATATATCTACCTTCCAGAGAGTTTCTTTTCTTTCTCTTTTGCTCCAGTTATATCCCCACATTTAGCTAGAAAGCCCTGGGCAGTCCTCATTCAGCTCTTGGCCAGACCAAACCAAAACTCTAGGAATAGTCTTAAAATTCTGTCAAGGATAATTGGAACTATTGCACGTGATCCACAAAGGAGAAAGTAGGACTTGGAATGGGATGGAAAGAGACCTCCCAGAGGTTGGTGGCTGAGGATAGACTCCTGCCTTCAATAACTTGTCTCACTCTTCTCCTTTAACTCTGTTGCCTCAAGAATGATGTTGATGAAGACAGCATTGAGGACAGCTTCAGGAGACTGTTTGCTCAACTGGCAGGGGAGGTAAGTGGTTAGCAACCAGTGTTTATTGAGTGGCCATTACATGGAAAGCAGTTTTAGGCACCAGCAGGGCATCACCTATAAAATGTAACCAGTCCGTAAAGAGTTTACAGTGTAGTAGAAAGGTAAATACACTTTTTTTAAAAAAAAAATAGAAGAACACTTAGAAATAAAAACATTAGGACCAATAGGTAGAAGTTACTGGCAGATTGCATAAGGATTTTTTTAATGAAAATAATTTGCATTTACATAGTACTTTAAGGTATGCGCTTTACAAATATTATCTCATTTAATCCTCACAACCATCCTGGGAGGTAGATGCTATCATTCTCCCTGTTTTATAGTTGAGGAAACTGAAGCAGGCAGAACTTAAGTGAGTTACCCAGAGTCATACAGCTAATGTCTGAGGCAGAATTTTAACTCCATCCTTCAGACACCAGGTCTAGTACTCTATTTACAAAGCACCACCTAATTGTCTCTTGATAAGGCAGTAAAAGGAAGAATTTCCTACCAACTCTATCAGGGGAATGGATTTATAAAGTGCAGAGAACATTTACAATATATCAGTTGATTAAGAGGCATTCATTATGCACCAGTTACTATGCTAAGAACAGAATAAAAAACAAAAGATGAGGCAGTTCCTGTTCTTAAGTAGCTAATAATCTAGTGAGGGGAGAGGGCTTACAGCATGTTCACAGATATATAAGTAAATCTCTGAATAGATGGATATGCTGTTCTTATTCAGTCATTTTACTTGTGTCTAACTCTTTATAATTGCTTTTGGTTTTCTTGGCAAAGATACTAGAGTGGTTTGCCATTTCCTTCTCCAACTCATTTTATAGATGAGGATACTGAGTCAAACAGGGTTAAATGACTTGTCTAAGGACATACAGCTAGGAAGGGGCTGAGGCTGGATTTGAATTCAGGAAGAGGAATCTTTCTGATTCCAGAACTGGCATACTCTCCACTGAGCCATTCAGGTGGCCCCATATAGATACAGAAACACATATACATGCTGTGTACATGTAGACATGTATATGTATATATGTGTTTTGCATGCACACAAAGTAAAGTCTCAGAGACGTTCACAACTGAGGGAATTCGGGAAGGCATCTTGGAGGAAGTAGTCCTCGATCTGAACCTCGAAGGGAGCCAATTGTCGTAGGGGAGGAAGAAGAGCAGTCCATCCAGTCCACACGGACAGAAAATATGTAGAGGCAGAAGGGAGAGGTGGTATATGTAAGAAAAACAATTAGACCAGTTTAGCTGGAGCTTAGAGCATGTGAACAGAAATAATGTGAAATCTGCCTCAAAAGGTAGGATGGAAGCCAATGATGAAGTCCTTTAAGCCAAAGAGAAGACTTTTTTTTTTATGTTCTTGCTCTTACTTCTTTTTTTTTTAAGTATTTTATTTTTTTAGAAAAATTTTCCATGGTTGCATGATTCATGTTTTTACTTTCCTCTTCACCCACCCCATAGCCAATGCGCCTTTCCACTAGTTTTAACATGTGTCATCAATCAAGACTTATTTACATGTTATTGATAGTTGCAAAGAGAAGACTTTTTATTTAATCCTAAAGGCAATTTGGGGTCACCATTGCTTCTTGAGTCTCAGGGGAGCGACATACAATCAAACCTGCATTTAGAAGAGAGATTGGAGAGTGGAGGATAGCAGGCACAGAGAACAATTCCAAAGCTCAGACCAAATTCCAGATGACACAGTCATAAAATATAAACTGCCCCTAAAGTGGGGTAGTTGTCATGTGAGTAAAAAGGAGGGATCAGATGCCAGATGCTGAAGAGGTGGAATAGAGGAAATGTGGCAACTGATTGGATATATTGGGGGGTGGAGGTCTATGGGAGGTACAGTGAGACATAAAGAATGATTCTTAGGTTATGAAGCTGGATATCAGTACCCTCAAAAGAAATAAGGTTGGGGCAGCTAGATGGCTCAATGGGTAGCGAGCCAGATGTGGAGACAGGAGGTCCTGGGTTCAGATGTGACCTCAGACATTTCCTAACTGTGTAACCCCAAATGTCTCGCCCATACTTAGCATTGATTCTAAGCCCAAAAGTAAGGTTTTCTTTTGTTTTGTTTTTAAAGAAAAGGGAGGGGAAAAGAAAGCAAGAAATAGGGTTGAGTCTTTATTCAAAATAATGAATATTAGTATAGATTGTAACTTAGGCATTTAATCTCTCTTATCTTCAGATTTCCCAGTAAAACAGGGGCAATGTTAAAGTGCTATTGTGAATAATTGCTTTGAAGACTTTAAAGTAACTATGCAAATGTAAGCTATTCTTAGTGAATTTTATTACTTTTTAAAAATCTTTTATTGATATCTTTTGCCGTTACATCACCTCCATTTCCAAATATGCAGATGTGGGATACTTCATCCTTTCCCCAGGTAGCCATCCTTTATAACGAAAAAAAAAAGAAAAAAGGCAGTTCAGCAAAACCTGTACATCAACTGTGTTTGACACCGTAGGGCATGTTCCACCCTCATGGCCTCCCACCTCCGCACTCTGCAAAGGAGGGAGGTGCATTTTCTGAAGTTTTCTTTGAGACCAGGCTTAGTCACCAGAGTGAGACAGGGTGGTTTGTTTTCTGCTGCATTTATGTTACAGTCATCCTTGGATGCATCGTTTTCCTAGTTCTGTTTGCTCTATTCTGCCTCAGTTCCTAGAAGTTTCCCCACTGTTTTTTTTTCATTTTTGTTTAACTTTTTTTTTTCATTTTGCATTCCAAATTCTCTACCTTTCCCTCCTCCCTTCCCAACCATTGAGAAGGCAACAATGTGATATCCATTATACATGTGAAGTCATGCAAAACATATTTCCATATTAACCATGTGGAGCAGTGTTTTCAGAGGAGACAGATTCACTCCAAAAGAATGAGGAGGATGTGCCAAATGGGCACCAAGGGAGGAGCAGGCAAGCGGGGGAGGCAGCAGCCCGGGTAGAGTGGAGAATCCTTACTGTAGAGCAACAGATGAGAAGGAAAAGAGCAGGGAGACCCTTGAAGACAATCATGAGAAACTGGAACTTGGGCCATTTAGCAGTAAAGCTGATTAATTTAGGTGTTGAATCAGGAAAGTAAAATGGGAAAAAACATCAACAAGGCATCTGATAATACATGTATAACCCAGATCAAATTGCTTGCCAGTTCCAGGAGCAGGGAGGAAAGGGAGGGAGAAAGGCAATTTGGAGCATATAACTTTGGAAAACTTAAGTGGAAATTGATTACATGTAATTGATCAAATAAAATATCTTTATAATAAAAAAAAGTATTTTTGAAAGGGTGTCTGAGCTAGAAGTGATCAGGAACAGCTTGAGTGACTAAATCCAGGTTGGGACTATTTGCTAAAGCCCTCCTATACCAGAACCATCTCACACTGGACATTCGGAGAAGCGAGATATTGTCTGTGTGCCTGGGACCAAGGTCCAATGAGGCTTCTTTTATTGAGTGTCTCACTTTTTCCCTCTTTCCTCAGTGGTGTTTCAGCCCTGGGATGGCACTGATTCAGAGCAGAAACTGACAACACGTGTATTGTATGTTCTTGTATGTTGTATGTCCATAGGACGCAGAGATTTCTGCCTTTGAGCTTCAGACTATCCTGAGAAGAGTCCTGGCAAAACGTAAGTATGTCTTCCTTCTGGTTCCTCAAACCCTATTGTTCTGTAGGGGCATAAGGGGAAAGGAAAGTATCTTCCGCTGCCTCCACCTCTACCCTGTCTGTCCCAACTGGATCCCTCGTCCTCCAGACACAGTCCCAGCCCTCTCTTGGTAGATCAAAAGACTGAGTTGACCCTGTGAGTGCCAGCCAGAAGCTGTGCCCAGTCATCCAAAGCTGTATTTAAAAAGGAAATGACTAATAATATGGAAATAGGTAGCAAGTGATAACATTTGTATAGCCCAGTGGAATTGCTTGTCAGCTCTGGGAGTGGGGAAGGAAGAGGGGAGGGAAAGAAAATGAATCATGGAAACATGGAAAACTATTTTTTAATTAAAATCATAAAAAATAAAAAGGTAATGATTGAAGTAGAGAGAACCCACTGATGCACCAGAGGGAAAAGGAGAAATAAATGAAGTGAGTGATTGTAATGCTATTGTACAGATGGATTTTCTAAAATCTCCTTTTTATCCATTTGGCTCAAATGACCCCATGTCTTTGGCTAGGACTGGGTCTGGAAAACAGTCTCTGCTCTGAACCAAGTCACTGAGTTTTAAAAAGATTATTTCCACTATCTAATGTTTCACAGTTGTTGTTGAATGGTATTAATTGTATCCAACTCTTTGTGACCCCATTTAGGAGTTTTCTTGGCAAAGATACTGGAATGGTTTGCCATTTTCCTTCTCCAGATTACTTAACAGATGAGGAAATTGAGGCAAACAGGGTTAAATGTCTTGCCCAGGCTCACACAGCTAGTAAGTGTCTGAAGCCATATTTGAACTCATAAAGGTGAATATTCCCAATGCCTAGCCCAGTATTCTATCCACTGTACCACCTAGCTGTTCTGCAACATTTTAAAATAGTGGTACCATTTGAAAATATTCCAGGGGCATCTGGGTGGCTCAGTGGACTGAGTCAGGCTCAGAGATGGAAGGTCTTGGGTTCAAATGTGGTCTCAGACACTTCCTAGCTGTGCGACCCTGGGCAAGTTACCCATTGCCTAGCCCTTACCACTCTTCTGCCTTGGAACCAATATATAGTATTGATTCCAAGATGGAAGGTAAAGGTTTAAAAAAAAATTTTTTTTAAAGAAATAAAGAAAGAAATTGTTCCAACAGCATGTTCCAGAAGTCAAGGTCAGACAGCTGGTCTTAGAGCCAGGAAGATTTTTGTTCAAGTCTACCCTCTGAGACATAGTGGATATGTGACCTTGGCCAAGTCATTTAATAACTTGCCTGGACCTTTTAAGACCATCAGGTTGGGGGCAGTTAGGGTGGCTCAAAGGATTGAGAGCCAGGCCCAGAGACGGGAGATCTTGGGTTCAAATCTGGCCTCAGACACTTCCTAGCTGTGTGACCATGGGCAAGTCACTTAACCCCCATTGCCTACTCCTTACTGCTCTTCTACCTTGGAACTGATACTTGTATTTATTCTAAGATGGAAGGTAAGCATTCTTTTTAAAATTAAATAAAAGACCATAGGGTTGCAGAGAAAATGCCAGACCTTATATTTTCCTCCTCATTTAAATATTTCCTACGTCATTGAAATCGCAGATCTGTCTCATTTTCCAATGAATGGATTGCTTTGGTAATATAAGTCATAAATCTAGAGGTAGCTGTAAGGAGGGCCACAGAGGCTGTCAAGGCCAATCTCCTTATTTTATAAAGGAGAGAACTGGGGCCTAAGGTGTCAAGTGCCTTACCCAAGATCACCCACTATGCATCTCAGACATAAATTGTTAAAGGAGTTTACTGTAGACCAGGACCAAAAGTGTCCATAAGGAACTCGGAACCTAGGAAGTGATCCCTCAGCATCCAGACCAGAAGTTCACAAGCTGGTCCTGATTAGGGGTAAAGACCCAACAGGCTGACCGCCCAACTATCTTTGCCCATAGCTGCCAAAACATTCTGGAATTCTTGACAAAAATGATGCAGCTTTCTGATAATGATATAACCATTAAGGTTATTGTACCTATTTTTAGATTTAATATCCTCTGTAATGTTACTAAATTAGCCCCCTGTCCCCCAAAAGCATAGTTTTATCTTATTATAAATATTAGTACTGCAAAGGACAAACCCATGTGGGTTGTCAAGGGTACTTTTAGAACCTCTGGCCTCTTCTGCCTCTGCCGGAGAACAGACCCAGCCAGGAGCACCTGAGTAGCTCAGTGTATTGAGAGTCAGGCCTAGAGACAGGAGGTCCTGGGTTCAAATCTGGCCTCAGACACTTCCCAGCTGTGTGATCCTGGGCAAGTCTCTTGACCCCCATTGCCTAGCCTTTACTGCTCTTCTGCCTTGGAACCAATACACGGTATTAATTCCAAGACAGAAGGTAAGGAGAAAAGGAGAGGAGAGAGAGAAGAGAAGAGGAGAGGAGAGGAGAGGAGAGGACAGAAGTGAAAAAAGAAAAGAGAAGAGAAGAGAAGAGAAACAGATCCAGCCAGGACACATAAGAAGCACTCCTGTTTTTAAAGACCTCTGGAAGTTAGGCATAAGCATTTTTGAAAGGAGGAGGTTGGGGGGGGTGAAGGGGAAAGTAAGAACATGAATCATGTAACCATGATAACTTTTCTAAAAAATAAAAATTATTTAAAAACAACAACAACAACAACAAAAAGAAAGGGGCAGCTAGGGAGCAGAGTAGATAGAGCCAGGTCTGGAGTGAAGAGGACCAGGGTTCAAATCTGGCCTTAGAAACTTCCTAACTATGTGACCCTGGGCAAGTCATTTAATCCCCATTGCCTAGCCCTTACCACTCTTCTACCTTGGAACTAATACTTAATATCACTTCTAAGACAAAAGGTAAGTGTTTAAAAAACAACTAACCATTTACTAAGTACTTACTATGTAGCAGAGACTGTGCCAAGCTCTAAGGATAGAAAGAAAGACCATATCACAGTCTCCTGCCCTCAAGGAGCTTACATTCTGAAGAGGAAGACAGCATGTGAAAGTTGGGGCTACCATTCCAGGAGATAGCAGCATCAAGGATCCCCTCAAAACAGAGATTAAAAGTTCCATCTGGTCCTGTCTGAATCTAAGAAATAGACATTTTACTCCCACATAGAGTAAGAGAGAAAGCTGGGGTGTCACCGGGTCCAGACACACACAGCCTCATGCAGCGGTGAAGCTGCCCTGGCTCGGCTTCCCCGCCATGTGGGAAAGGAGGTGGTGTTTGCCCCAGAGGCCACCAGGCGCAGTGAGGTCATGGCAGTGTCTCCAATCTGCGGAGATCACGGGGCCACCAACACCAAGAGCCTCATTGTTAATTCACAGATGGATGGACAAAAGGACAATGGAGGGAAGGGGAACCTCCTTTCTGCTACAGAATACACGTGGCCCCACACGTGTCTCTGAGCTCAGCACACCCTTCCCCTTCCTACCTGGTGACACCAGGGACCTGACCATGGGACCCTTCCCTCTCCATGACGTAGCCTCCCTGCCTCCACACACACTCTATTCCTGCCATGTAGCCCCTTGCAGACCTAATGCATGAATTCCCCGAGAAAGGAGGCTCTGGGAAAGCCATGCTCAAGACTATAAACACACCATTATCATGAGTCACCCTATTTCCAAAGGTGTGGGTGACCAAGATGGTGGCTCAAGAAAACTCTCCACCCTGAGATAACAGCACATATCCCCAGCATGGTGAATTTGTGGGAAGATTTTTTTAAGTCTTCTAAAAATAATAGAGCAAAGAAAATGCATCCTTTCCTGGGGTTCTTCACCAACAATCCCAGTTGGAAGAAATCACAGAGATTCTCAAGTTCAAAACCTTCACTTTACAGATGAGGAACCTGTGAAATAGAATGGTTAAGTGGCTTACCAGGAACACAGAGTTGATGACAATAATAATAAAATATTCAACTATTTTTATTAATAGTTCGTTTCTAACCTAGCTGTTTCCTTAGTCATAGAGGCATAACCTAATTGAAAAGTTTGGATGTGTTTGCTTGCTTTTCACTCTTTTCTCCATAGAAATTATTCAGGGTAAAGAGCTTTTTTTTGCTGCTGCTTATTTCTTTTGCCATTAGTGGATTGGGGTTCCTGCATGTTGATTGCTTTCTTAGCTTCTGTCTTGCAGGGCTTTGCCTTGGTAGTATCTTCCCTTCCCAGTCAGAAGCCTTTAAGGCTATATCCAGTGGGAAAGCCCTTTTATTCATCCAATTTTGATTTCTGTTCTTTTGAGACACTTTGTAATGATCGGTTGGAAGGAGATTCAGAAGGCTGCTGCTACTATGCTGCCATCTTAGCTCTCAGCACAACCTAATTGAAAATACATCTGTTCTTCTTCCTACCTATGTCTCTCACACACAAAGGACACTTTCTCAGCCTAAATATATATAAATAATCCAACTACTTCTTATTCCTTTTTTTTTTTATCCTTTTAACCTTTACCTTCCATCTTAGAATCAATGCTATGTATTGGTTCCAAGGTAGAAAAGCAGTAAGGGCTAGGCAATGGGGGTTAAGTGATTTGCCCAGGGTTGCACAGCTAGGAAGTATCAAATCACAGATTTGAACCCAGGCCCTCCCATCTCTAGGCCTGACTATCCATTGAGCCACCTAGCTGCTCCCTTATTCCTTTAAAAAATTATTTAATGCTTTTTCTCCATAGTCTTTGCCAGGCATTGTACAGAACAAAGTTAGATGACCAAAGTCCACTTGCTTGCCCTCTAGATGTTTGATCTGACTTCCCTTCTGTGTTCTCTAGGTCCAGATATCAAATCAGATGGCTTCAGCATTGAGACTTGCAAGATCATGGTTGACATGCTAGATGTATCCTTATATGTGTGCTGGGGAACTCGGACCCTGGGGTTGTACAGAGGCTGCCTGTGGCTAAAGAAGTGGCATCAAATCACTGTGGCTGGGTGTTTCTCTGTAAGCGTGGATGTGGAGAGGTCATGAAAGAAATTCATTAATTCCTGGGGTTAAAAAATTTAAAAACCAGGAAGGCAAAGAACAACACCACTTCCAGGAAGTCATGGGGAGGGGAAATGGATTCAATGGATTCTGACTCTTTGTTCCTCCCATCAGCAGACTGGATGAGCACACCCTCTCTGCCTTTATTCAAGTCACTGATAAAAATGTTAGGCAGTAGGGGACCAAGGACAGATCCCTGCAGCCCCTCTCTAGAGACCAGGATTCAAGTTGTTATCAAACCACTGGTGCCTACGCTTAGTTCCAGATGTTCAGCAGGTTTTAAATCCACCGAGCCATCCTATTGTCTACCCCAGGCTTCTTTCTCTCTTGTCACTTTGTCAAATGCTCAATCTAAGAGAGCTATATTTTAGAGCATTCCCTTAGCGACCAGCCTAATAAGCCCAACAGAGAGGAAGGAATTAGCCCCTCAGCCAAATTATTTTCAGAAATGAATCTGTTGCTCCTGTGTCCTTATTCCTTTATGATTTCTGGATGATGTGGCTCTTCCTGCTATAAACATTTCTAATCTATTGCCTCCATTCACCTCTGCCATCTTTGGACCTGCCCCTTCCATGGCCAAACTAAAGAATGGCAGCCCCATGGACTCTTGTCTTCATGGTCTTTAATGGCTAGCGAGAAAGTATGGCAAGAAATTTTCCCCACCCACACAAAGCCCTGATGCAGGACACCTATCACCTGCTGGTTGGCAAGTCCCTTTAGGAAAGGCCTTGCAAAACTAGACTTTTGAACATTGAAAGTCAACAACTAGAAAACATTTTTTTTAAAGCATTACCTTCTGTCTTAGAATCAATACTGTGTATTGGCTCCAAGGCAGAAGAGGGGCAAGGGCTAGGCAATGAGGGTCAAGTGACTTGTCCAGGGTCACACTGCTAGAAAGTGTCTGAGGTCAGATTTGAACCCAAAACATCTTGTCTCCAGACCTGACTCAATCACTTAGTTTCCCCAACTAGAAACCATAATGAAAAATCCAGGATAAAATATCCACACATCACTACATGTTAGAAGAATAGCAACATCAGAGGAGCACCCTGAGCTGGTGTGGGCCCTCGACCCCATTTCTGTATCTATTCCCAAACCTCAGAGGCTGGTGTAGGCCAACCAGCACCAGCCTAGGCACCGTGAATCCCTCTGTAGGATTTTCCTGGGAGAGCCTGACTCGTAAGAGAGCTCTGATGAGACTTCTGAAGAGCAGTGTGGAAGTTATTCTCATTTGAACCTACTTGGGGGGAAAAATTCCATGTGGCACAATGAGCTTTCCTTAACCGGAGGCAGTTTGACGGGAGTGGAAAACTGGGTCTGAAGGAGTTCTACATTCTTTGGTCCAAAATACAGAAATACCAGGTAGGATTGCAGGCGGGCTGGGGGGGGGAGGTGGGAGATGGCTCTTCTGCACTCACAGAAAGACCCTCGCTGGGTGCTGCTTTATGGTCCTGAGTATGCTTTAAAAATTGGGGCCTATATGGATCTCTGTGCATGCATAATTTTAGAAAACAAGACTTTTATGGGGGTGGGGGAGGTTGGAGCACTGTCTTGTGACTTAATTTTACCAATAATAGGAAAAAAGCCAGGTAGAGGAAGGCCAGGATTGGGCACTAGCACATCACAAAATGAGTTCTTTTCTTTCCTTTTTAAAAACCCTTACTTTCTATCCTCAAATCAATACTGTATATTGGCTCCAAGGCAGAAGAGTGGTAAGGGCTAAGCAATGGGGGTTAAGTGACTTGCCCAGGGTCACACAGCCAGGATGTGTCTGAGGCCAGATTAGAACCTACGACCTCCCAATTCCAGGTCTGGTGCACTATTCACTGTGCTACCCAGCTGCCCTCATAAGTTCTTTTCTGTGCTTCATCTACAGAACTCCACTATGAGCATAAACAATAGAAGCAATTCAGAAATGCTACCTGAATTTATTTTACTCAACTCTTCTTGTTAAAAGGAAAGGCCTTTTTTTTGGTGGGGGAGGACAAGTAGTTACAGAAAGGAGAGGGGCTTCATGATAATAAGATTTCATTGGTAGAGGGAATTCCCAGGGGATGGAGCTCCCTCCACCATGCAGGTCAGTATTTGCTCTACAACTAATAATAGTCTTAGAGCATTGTTGAGGTGTGAGGAGAAAGAGAAAAAGTGAATGAAATATTTTTAAAATACATAGAAGAGGAGGCAGGGAGATGGCTCAATGGATTGAGAGGTTGGTCTGGAGATGGGAGGTCCTGGGTTCAAATCTGCCCTCAGACACCTGTGTGACCCTGGGCAAGTCATTTAACTCCCATTGTCTAACCCTTATCACTCTTCCACCTTGGGACCAATACACTGTATTTATTCAAAGAGAGACAGTAAGGGTTTTTAAAATAAAGTAAAATACATAGAGCAGAAGGAAGTTTAGGAAGAGACAGACAAGCAGGAAAGTTGGGAGCTACCATGTTAAAAGTATTATGCATTTTTGGTTTTTTTCAAGTGCACCTAGTAGAGATTTTAAGTTTCATAAAAATAAAAAATTTAAAAAGAAATGGCCCTTGAAATGACTGTTCCCTACTTGGCCAAGTTGGCATTTAGAGCCTGCAGAGAGAAGAGAGTTGGCATAATATGGCTCAGATATAATGCACTGTTGTCCGATGATGACCTCTTGACTGGTTGATAAAGAATGGCTAATTTAATTCAATTCAAAAAGCTATTAAGGATCCACTGTGTGTAAGGCACTGGGGAGACAAAGCTAGAGCCAGAAATAGAGCCCTGCTGTCAGGGAGTTTATCATCTGAACTAAAAAGTCACGGGAGGCACAGAGGCGACAGATGAAGAGAAAGGTCTAAGAAAAGTACTGAGAGAAGCTCAAGGAGACAAAAATAATTTTTCTCTGAGGAGTCAGGAAAGGCATCTTCACAAAAAAAACCCTAGAACAGTGATGGCAAGCCTTTTAGAGATGGAGTGCCAGGCACCACCCCCTAAACTGAGTGTAGGATGTGCCCTGCCTCCCTTATCCCACACAGGGAATAGAGGAAGCCCTCCTATTGGGCGGCTGGGCAGAGGGATGGGTCATGTGAGGAATGACCTCAGTGAGTATAGAGAGGGGAGGGGAGGGGAGTGGCCTGAGCGCTCTGCTCCCCTCCACCTCTGCCACCTATGAGCTGCCCACCTTTCCCCCCCACCATGTGCTCCCATTGGGCTGCTGGACAGAGGGGCCGGGAATGTGAAAAAATGTTATCAGGCACAGTAGAGAGGGGGAGGGGAGCAGCTCTGCCTCAGTCCCTGCCATCTTTGGCACCCGTGCCATAGGTTTGCCATCACTGGCCTAGAACCTCAGGTGAGACTTGATAAAGGACAGACTCTAGTGGGTAAGAATTGGGGCTCAGGGACACCTTTCAGGCAGCCATGAGGGAGGGCAGAGAACAAGGGAAAAAATAGGGTCATTTATGCTATAAACCACCATGTATGGGATTACTGGGAATATTAGGCCCCAAAGCCTGGGGTTTTAAGCTTTCTCGGGTCAGAGAATACAGAATGGGCTTCCTATTCACAGGCAAACATACATAGACTCTGCTAGAGCAGACAGCTATGAAATTCTTGCTTTCCTCTGTCAGCTAAATGAAAAAAGCAATTGATTCCTCTAGTTAATTATATTAAAGATTGCTAATTGTTTTGTTTGTTTTTAAACTATTCCTGCTTTCTATGAGGCCCAAAAGAAAATGTACTTTATAAAATCAAGGCCTTCATGTCTATTTTGTCATTCCAGAGAATTTACAAAGAGATGGACATTGACAGGTCCGGCACCATGAATGCCTATGAGATGCGTAAAGCGTTAGAAGAAGCAGGTAACACATCCCACATTTCTTTTTTCTTTTTTTTTTTAATTAAATCCTTACCTTCAGTCTTAGAATTAATAATAAATTACCAGTTCTAAGGCAGAAGAGCAGTAAGAGTTGGGCAATGGGGGTTAAGTGGCTTGCCCTGCTAGGAAGTGTCTGAGGCCAGATTTGAATCTGACTCCAGGCCTGGTGCTCTTATCCACTCTGCTACCTAGTTGTTCCCCAACTACTTTCATTTATTTCAGAATCACTGCAAGTCGTCTTCCTTTTATGAAAAGTATAATAAACTGTCCTCCCAAATAAAGTAACTATGACATTTCCTTTTTTTTCCCCCACTTTCAAAAGCATAATTGACAAAATGTGACTTGGTACAGAATCTCCCCCTCCTAACTCTTTCTGAATTTAATACTCTTTTGAGACTGCTCTAGCAGGCCAGCCATACTCAGAATGAATGAATGAATGAATGAATGAATGAATGAATGAATGAATGAATGAATGAATGAATGAATGAATGAATGAATGAATGAATGAATTCATAGGCTTATGGTATTAGGACTGAAAGGAACTTCTTATGGATTTTCTGGTCCAACCCTCCCATTCAAAAAAGAAACTGCAGCCAAGAGAACTTTTCACATAGAACTTCCCAAAGGGTCTCATAGCCAAGCTGGAATAGTTGATTTTTTAAAAATTATTTTAAACTTTAATTGGTATTATGTAGAACAAGGTAGAGAATTCTGCTGTACTCGGAACCTTTAGGACTACCTCATAGAACCACAAAATTGAAAGGAACTTCAGAGGACATTGAACATCCTTAAAAAGAATCTCTCTAAGGGGGAAGTAGTTGAAAGGCCAGGCTTAGAACCAAGAGATCCTGGGTTCAAATCTGGCCTCAGACACTTCCTAGCTATATGACCCTGAACAAGTCATTTAACCCCCATTGCCTAGCCCTTACTGCTCTTCTGTCTTGGAACCAAAACATAATATTGATTCTAAGATGGAAGATAAGGGTTTAAAAAAAATCCCTCTACCCCAGCAAAAAGCTTGTATTCCATTCTAGGTAGCCATATTCTAGAAATGGGTGACAAGGATGGGGAGCCTAAAGGAGCTAGAATGTTTAGTCTGGGAGAGATTTAGGAGGGACACAATTGCTCTCTTTAAGATACATGGAGAGTTGGGGACAGCTGGGTGGCTCAGTGGATGGAGAGCCAGACCTAGAGATGGGAGGTCCTGAATTCAAATATGACTTCAGATACTTCCTAGCTAGGTGACCCTGGGTAAGTCACTTAACCCCCATTGCCCAGCCCTTACCCTCTTCCACCTTGGAAACAATACACAGTATTGATTCTAAAATGGAAGATAAGGGTTTGTTGTTGTTGTTGTTGTTTTTAATTTTAAAAATGTGTTATCACATAGGATCTCAAAGAAGAAGAGAATAGATGTCTTGAAAAAAAATCTAGTGAGGAGGATGATTCCAAAGATTTTTTTTTTAAAAAAAAACCTGCTGTGTAAGCAGAATTTTTTTTTAAGTAGCTAAAAATATGGACTAACATGGAAAGATTGTGGAGATGGGAATGGGTGATGGGGAACAAAGGGGCTAAGTTTGACTGAAGCAACGGAAATAAACAGGAAGTAGTGTGAAGAGCCAGGCAGGGGCTGAGTCCCAGAAAAGCAGTTTGGAAACCAAAGAAGAAACAGCAGCTGACATGGCATCTGAAAACTAGAATCAGTTTCTTTTTTCTTTTTTTTAACCTCTTATGTCTCAGTAACAACAGAGAGCAAGGCAAAAGGGCAAAGGCTAGGCAAAGAGGGTTGTGACTTGGAGCGTGGGGGGTGGGGTAGGTGGGACAGTAAATAGAGTCAGGCTTGGAGTCAGAAAATCCCAGGTTCAAATTTGGCCTCAGACACTTCCTAGCGGTGTGACCCTGGGCAAGTCACTTAATCCCCATTGCCTTGCCCTTACCACTCTTCTGCCTTGGAACCAAAAATTCAAAGACAGAAGGGTGGTTTTGGTTTTTTTTTAAGTGACTTACCCAAGTTCACACCACTAGGAAGTGTCTGTAGCCAGAAATGAACCCAACTCCTCCCGATTCCTGGCCTGGCACTCTCTAGTGTGCCACCTGGCCCCCTAGAATCAGTTTCAAAGAGCCAAAGCACCCAGGAAAAACAACCCTGAAATGCAGGAGAAAATCACAAACCTTGGTCTTCCTTTGTTACCACGTTTGAGGTGCTGCCACCCTGCAAGCACGGTGTGGGCCCTCCAGTACCACAATACAGAAAACCAAAGACAAAGATTGTTTGTTTTCACCTTAGGTTTCAAGCTGCCCTACCAGCTCCATCAGGTCATCGTGGCACGGTTCGCGGATGATGAGCTCATCATCGACTTTGACAACTTTGTCCGGTGTTTAGTCAGACTGGAAACACTGTTCAGTAAGTGGGCATTTGGGCTGAAAGATCCATTGAGTTCTGTTGGCCTCTGAAGCAGACCGCCAGGGAAGGCATCTGAGCCACACAGATGTGTTCTGGAGTGTGAGGGCGACATTCCTTCTTCCTTCATTTAGAGGCAGGAGAAAAATGGGCTTCGTGACCGCCCTTGGCTAAAGCGCCACTAAGACTCGATGGTGTCGAACCAGGCACAGGGGAGAAATGACCCCTATTTCAGCATCTTTCCTCATTGTGCCCTTATTCTCCTTTTGCTTTACAGAAGTATTTAAGCAGCTGGATCCTGAGAACACCGGAACAATAGAGCTCGATCTTACCAGGGTGAGTTGGCAGCTGGCAAGGTTTACTATCAACATTTCACTCTCCCGAAAGAGACCTCTTTATTTAGGGCATGACCCAGAGACCCAGGACTTCTTGGCCTGCCTTTTAAAACTCCAGGAGGAATGGCCAACTACATATTTACTGCTTTTCTCATGGTTCCAGGCTTCCACAGTGCATTTTTATTGGTGGTTGTGGAACAACCTTTGGTTCCTTCCTTCAAGAAGTGCATCCCAGGACTTTTAACTTGAGTCTAGACCCAGGGTGAAAAGATGCTTTTGTCTTTTCTGGTGGGTCACAGCTAAAGAAAGGCTACACTGATTAGTAATCAGTTCCTTTTTCAATATTATAAATGCCCTGGGGTAGATTGACTTCCAACTCAGATGACCTTTTTAAAAACACACCAGCTCAGAGGACATAGGTTGACTAACATAAATGCTTGTTCCCAGCATAATCTATAAATCCATTCTGCTCAGCTCTCTAATCAGGGCCTCCTTTTGCCGCTCTAACTGTGTCACTCATCTTCTCATCCTTCTCTGATTATTTTTCTCCCTTCTTTATTTTGAAGAAAACACCTTGAGATTAAATGGCATGTTAAGCGAATGTTTTTGTTGTTTACCCCCTCTCTGCTTCCATCCCTCTCATCCACTGAGAATAAAGCCAAATAGAAGGAGAGAGATTTTTAAGCTTCCCAACAATACTTATATGCCTGGAGCTCCAACAGCGGCCTCCGTGAAATCCCCAGCCATGCAAATGGAGGGTGTTTTCTAGGTCGCCTGACACATCAACCTGACAATGAGCAGAGCTCGCCATTTTCCATTTTCATCTCATCAAGGCTAAAAAAGAGGAAGGGCTGCCTAAAGCCGAGCCCCTTTCCATGAACCCCTCCATCCAGTTGGCACTGCCATCACAGTTACTCAGTTCTGATTTCTCATCAGGGATTGAAGTGCTGAGCATGCTCTTGACAGAGGTGATGGGAGCAATAGGGTTGGTGCTGTGGGAGCTCTGGGGAGAATTACCCTACACTTTGGGAAGAAGAGAGGCAATTGGGGCTGACATTTAAGGGACTGACAATTTTCCTAGAACACTGGATATCTGAATGAAGTAGATCAGTTTTAACAACTCTTCTCTCTGTCTCTCTTTCCCTCCATCTGTCTGTCTGTCTGTCTCTCTTTCTATACACACATACACACACACTTACACTCCGTATACAAATACTATATATAATATGGGACCCTATATTAAACATAATACTATGTTATATACTATATGCTACTATTATATACATATGTACTATGTGTCATATACCATATATATTATATACCATATACTATATATGGCACTATGTTTTTTAATATATACACACACACACAATACGATGGAAGTATGTACACATAGTTCTTCTATTTTATTGTAGGGAAATACCTTTGTCCAACAAAGCACGCACTTAAAACTTCTCATAAGTGGACATTAATATTCTTGGTGCCACATGAAATCTAGGAAATAGTTTTTGCCCTTAAAGATTGCCATCTAAACTAGTGACAGTACAACCGAATCCTAAAATATGGCATCTGTTAAGGTCTGGGAACTCTACTCATATTATCACTATGTGTGTCATGATCCCCACCCTGTAGAATGTTCCGTGCTTGTCAGCATATCACTGGCTTCTGTTTTAGCTAACTTACCTGCCTTCCCGAGACTTTCCCAACCTCCTTCCAAGTGTCAGGACAACATGGCCCACCCCTGGCTTTCTCTTTCTCCTCTATCGCATCACCCTTCAGTTTCCCACCCTCTGATGTTTCCAAGTATGAGGAATACCCAAGTAAATCCCCCTTCAGGGGGTACTTGTACTTCAAACTTTTTTTTTCTGTGGGGGGCAGCTGGGTAGCTCAGTGGATCGAGAGCCAGACCTAGAGCTGGGAGTTCCAGGTTCAAATCTGGTCTGCACTCCCTAGTTCTGTGACTCTGGGCAAGTCACTTAACCACCATTGCCTCGACCTTACTGCTCCTTCTGCGTTGGAGCCAATACTTAGCATTCATTCTAAGACAGATACCAGATAAGGGTTTAAATTTTTTTAAATCAATTCATTAACCATTAAGTACCTACAATGGGCCAGGCACTGCAGAGACAAGTACAAAAAAATGAAAAAAAATTTACTTGCAATGAGCTAACATCCCAATGGAGGAAATGAGTAAATATAAACATATATTTACTTAGCGCAGTGCCAGACATATAGTAGGCACTTAATAAATGTTTAATAACTGATTATGCAGAATATAGTTAATATGCAAAGTAGTTAAGTACCAGGCATGTTTTTCAAATAAGCACTTTATTTTCCCTTTCTTAAACCCTTGAGGCAGCTAAGTAGCACAGTGGATAGAATACTAGGCCTGGAGTAAGGAGGACCTGAGTTCAAATTTGACTTTAGATACTTCTTAGCTGTGTGCCCCAGGGTAAGTCACTTTACTCCAATTGTCTAACTTTTACTGCCCTTCTGCCTTGAGCCAATACTTCATATCGATTCTAAGAAGGTAAAAGTCGAAATTAATTCACTAATAACCCTTGTAGTTATTGCAAATATACAACATGTTGGCCAAATACAAAAGATTTGTCTTGTTCTGCATCTCGAGTCCACCCACTATACCAGGAAGAAGTTAGCTTGCTTCATCATCAGCCATCCTGAATCATCACTGGCTACTTTACTGGTCAGAGTCCTTTGGTCTTTCACAGTGATATTCATTTTACAGTGTTGGTTGTTAGTATAATAGAAGTAAATCATTCTGGTTCTGCCCGCTTCACCCAGGAGCTTATAAAAAATCAGAAAATTCTCTGAATCGGCGATTCTTGGAGGGAGATAATAGAAGGGACCATATTTCAGGAAAAGCAAGTGGCAACAGCCCAGAGAGGAACAAACAATAGCAGTGGGATTCCTGCCAATGACTGATAGCCAGTTTCAAATATTGCGTAGATTATTTATCTACTTTAAGCCAATTCATTGGCATAGACATTTTAGCTCGTAAGGAAGATCTCTCATGTCCACATTCTTCTGAAATACGACTCTTATTCAGAGCAAGCTAATTACAGCTGTATAAAGTGTTTTACCGTGTAGCTCTGACCTGAAAGGGGGGCATTCAAATGTTTATTTTCCTTCCTCTCTTCCAGTGGCTGTGTTTTTCGGTCCTTTGATGTAATAAGTGACCCCTACTGAAGACTTCTCATGAAATTGAAATCACTTGAGGATTAATCAAAGTTCATCTAAGAAACACTATGTTCTACTTTTGATGGGCACCTTGAATTCATGAATTGCATTTGCTTGACCTGATGATTAGGACTGAAAAAGTCTTACCCGAGCGATCAAAATTTCCAGATAGCAAAAGAAGCGATCTGTTAGTTTCATTTCATTATATGCAAAAAGTATAGTTTAGCAATTTGCAACCTCAATGAAATAGGACATTTTCTTTTACATACTTACCTATGTATAACAATATTAAGTCAGGAAAAATGCAGGGAGAAACTTAATAGCTATGCAAACCTGAAGCTCTTTTTAAAGGAACCAAATCATCATGTACAATAATGTATTTACATTTTAAAATTTAGTTGACATCCCACAAGTGACAGTGAAGTCACCACTTTATTTAAACAAGATGGAAGCTAGAACACACTTCAGAAAATCCATGCGCTATAAAGGAAAGAGCATTGGATTTGACCTCAAGATCTGGATTCATATCCTAGCCTCTGCTGCTTACTACCTAATGTCACCTTGGGCAAATCACTTAACTCTCTGGGTTTGATTCCACATACATAAAATGAGGGGGGTGGATTAGATTGCAACTAAAGCCCAAATCCCATGAAATAAGCAGATTTAAGCTAAGATGCTTGAAGATTGGAGTTGAGAAAGGCAGAAAGGGCAAGAGGAAGGGGAGAGGTACTGGATCTCATCTGGGTTCAAGTCCTGGCAATTACAACATATGTAATCTTGGACAAGTCCATTTATCTGGGCTTTGGTTTCCTCATCTGTAAAATGAAAGGATTGGCCTGGATGATATGTAAGAGGCCACTAATCACTCTGAATCCTACGATTTTGCCTCTACCAGATAGCTTCAAGTCCTTTGGGTTAAAAGCAATCCTGAAAATGATATACCGTGCTCCATAAGGCTAAGAAGTACACAGTTGGGTATTTTGTACTAATTAACTCCAGTTCTGGACCAACCAGAATACTGTACACCAAAACCAGACTATCGTGTTTTTAAACTGATGACAGCAAAGGACATATCAAACTGCTTGCTGGTGCAATGCTTTGGCATCTACTGACTTCCAGAATCCAGTTGGCTTGTTTTTGCAGTTAAGGTCAAGGTCAATAGCTGCTCATCAGGAAATAAATAGGCCATAGTTATTTCCTAACTTTATTATTGAATAAATATAAACAATATTATCCAGAAACCCACTTTGTTGTCTTTTCTTTCAAATGCATTTGGTTGGGTTAGAATGAAGAAATTCTATTTCTTAGCATGGGGCAGTAGTGCAAACAGGTCAAAGGCACGTACTTACTGCCACCCAATACAATGATCTTTACAAAGCCATGCATGAATAAAGGAGAAATCTCACTCCTCTGTCAACAACACTGAACTACACAGTATCGATGAATGGCCTAATCATAAAGAAAAATCTGTTTTCTGTAGCTTATTTTTCTCTTCTCAGGAACCTCAGATGTAAGGGTTCCTTGGGAAAAGAAGATACACTGTTTTGCCTACCAGCTAAATTAAAAATTATAGAAACAGCCATATTCTGGTATTGGTACTGAGAGCAACAATAAGAGCTAGGATTTGACCCACAATATGAAGTAATCTATTGTCACAAGGATTTCGTTCCAAAGTTCTTTAGGTGCCATTAGTGATGTGTCGCTACTCTTGGTGGACTCCAAACAACCTGTAAAAATCTTGTTAGTTCTCTACCTATTCTTTTTTTTTTTTAACCCTTAATTTTTGGTGTATTGTCTTATAGGTGGAAGAGTGATAAAGGTGGGCAATGGGGGTCAAGTGACTTGCCCAGGGTCACACAGCTGGGAAGTGGCTGAGGCCAGGTTTGAACCTAGGACCTCCTGTCTCTAGGTCTGACTCTCACTCCACTGAGCTACCCAGCTGCCCCCTTCTCTACCTATTCTTGAAAGATTATGGAGTACATGATGCCAAGAATGATATAATGACCTCATGTTTTGAGCTTCCTGACAACTTTTTCTAATCATCATTTATCACTAGTCTGGAGTAGTCAGGAGACCTGGCTTTTTGTAGTGTCTTTGCAGTAATTAAATATCTTTATAACAGGGCAATTGAGGGGATTAGGACAGCCAGTAGTTAACTATGAGAATTGGATGATCCCAAGACCATCTTGTGACTCAATTCTGGAGCTAGCTTGGAAATTCAATTATCCAATTTATAACTTGTAAAGAAAATCTAATTAAATTGTAGGAATTAGGAGGAAACCCTATTATATTGTCTGAACCTTGACCTGTGTGGCTGAGAAGCTGGACCACCACTTCTACCTGCTGCTTAGAGATCTTTACCCACGGACCTCTGTTATCCTGACGTGAAATTCAGGCAGACCCAGGGATTGATGCAAGTTTTCTCACAACTGTATACCTCAAACAACTCATGTCTTATCTGAAAACTGGCCCCATAGTGATCTATGTTCCTTTGATTGTTCACAGACACTTGAGGGAGTTGGAACGTCTTTTTCAGGGAATTGCACCTGTTCATTCTCCTCCCAACTTGGAAAGTCCTTATAATATTTTATCCAATTAAAAATCAGATTACCTGATGTTATATTGTTCCCTTGTAATTGGCCTTACTTGATTAGTTGTTTTTCATGATGAAAGCTTGTCTTATAGCATGGATATTTGGGATCCACACTAAGCAAAGGATAGGGCCTGGTCCCAACATTAGGCAAACAAACTCGGCATGCCTACTAAGTTCACTTTCAACAGCTAGTTCTAAATAATCAAATCTGATGATCCCATGTGCCCAGAATGGGCTCCAAAACAATTCCCAAACCTGATAACAGGTTACTATTCTCTAGCACCTATATGGGAATTCTCCAAGACTTTCAATCACACTATAAAGTAGTTTAAGTACTGAACCTGGTGTCAAGAATACTTGGATTCCAATCCTGCCTCTGACACATCATTACAAGCTGTGGGAAAAAGCCTCTAAACTCCAGTTTCTTCCAACAGTAAAAGCAGACCAGGTGGATGTAATGTTCCTTCTAACTTAAAATCTAAGACTTAAAAGTTTGTAAGGAGCATGCAAAATTAGCACACTAAAGTAGCATCCAATGAACACATTGGGATTTCATCACTCACCCCAGGAACAAACTCTAATGTACTTTTTTAGTCATCTAAGGGACCCAGTGCATAAGAGTGCTGGACATGGAGCTGGGAAGACCTGAGTTCAAATTCTGCCTCAACTGCTTACTAGCCATATGACCTTAAGCTACATACTTGGGCTCTCAACCTCAGGTGACTCACCTGTAAAATGGAGATAGCTATCATGAGGATAAATGAAATAATGTGTACAACAATTTGCAAACTTTGAGGTTCTCTAGAAGTACAAGCTACTATCAAATGACTAATGAAATTAATTTAGTAAGTAAAGAAATTTCCAGGGGTCACATTCTGTAATTTATCAGTTAACTGTTTTGCAGAATTGTTTAAGATAACAAGAAGTTTGTAGTCCTGCATTCGGTTAAAGCCTGCTCTTGATACCAAGAATTTAAATGAGGTAGAACTAAAGAGACAAAAAAATTTTATTTTATCACAATTGACAAAAAATAAAATCAGATAAAATTCTGACAAATTTTAAAGTTAAGTCTACAGAATGTTTCTACATTTAAATTCCAAAATACAAAAGACAATAAATACAGGATCAAAAATTCAGGTGAAAAACAAGATTCTAAATCTAAATTACATGTAATATAGCATAATATTCAAAATATATGTGTAAATCTTAAGATGCTACAGCACTCATATAAAGTTATTGCTCACTTAAGTCTAGTTAATGGTTCTTCAGGTCAATATGCACTATTATTGTACTGGATCTTCACAACTGCTACTGAATCACTTGAGAAAATGCTCTGCTTATCAAAAGGTGCTTCTGGGCAGGCTGAGATGGCATTTGCCGGCTCTGGTGTGCGCAAGATCATCACAGTCAATTACTGAGGCAGGCTCCAAAATAAAGTGAGGCAGGATGTGAATTTCTTACTGACGAAAAGTTCTTTTTTTATTAAACAGAACAGTTAGGTGTCACTGCATCATTGTCCTTATGAGTGCCATGTGCTGAGTATGGAGTTTCTTTACCCCAAAAGAGCAAATACCACTTTTATAAGCACCATTCCAGTGTGTTGAAGGTTCTCAATTGAATTAGTCAATCCTTCATTTGCTTCTAAAGCACATTCTTCATTGCTTTCAAGTTAGTAACATTGTCATGGAAATAAAGACTTGAAAATTGTGCCCACACCAATCACATTACTTCTTTTTAATAACACAGATTAGTACTTCACAAACAGATTCCACAAGGTTTCATGCCAAACTCCTTTGTCGTGGTTTAATTCTTGGGTACAGCTAGAAAGAAGTTTAAAAAAAACAACTGAATATATGGATTAAATTGCATTAAGTTATATTAAGCAACTAAATGCTGACATTACTCTGGAAGACATCAAAAGATCAGAGGGACAGATCGATAACTGTAAAAGGGAAGCAGCACAGTAATACAAAAGATTTTAAATTCTCTTTAGGAAGGGAGGGAGAAAGGAAAAGAGAGAGACACAGAGAGAAAAACTATAAGGAGACTATTTGTGAGGGTAGCAAGGTTTCCAAACTTCAATCCATGAACAAGATGAACTGGTAATCTGACTGTCCACCCCAAGTCTCCCTCTGCTCCTCCAATAAGAGAATGTTTCAGAGATGCAGAGTGAAGGAAAAAAACTGTAACACATCGAATAGCTGGGTTAGTACAATACACAAAGGGAAAAGTATTTCTCTGAAGGAAATAAAGATAATCAGCAAATATAACTGCCATAAATTTGAATACTGAAATGAATTAAGCTTCCTTTTCTACTACTCTAAGTCTGAAATGGGGGGGGGGAGACACCTGTGTGTGTGAAATTTATCTCCAAAAAAGATTTCTGTATGTAAGAAATCCAATACTGAGTAAGAGATTAAACTCTTTAGAACTATTTATTTCTGGTGACACATGGCTGACGTTAGGGAAGAAAATTCCTGTGTTTATTTGCTCACAAATTCAGTCATTTACCAATTTTCCCCCCTGCATGGAAGCATAGTGCCTCTTTACTTGGAAAACCTCCACTAAATACATCCACCAGAAATGTGGAGCAATTGGTTTTAAGTACAACCATCAACACTGGAAATATAGGAGGTATCATGTTACGGTGGAAAGAAAACTACTTAGAATGAGGAGATATGAGGGGGGTTCAAGTTCTGGCCCTACTTCTCACTAATTATATGACTGTGGGTCCCATCGCTTAAGCCACTCTGAGCCTCAATGTCTGCCTATAAAATAATCTCACAGGCTTACTATTAGGAAAAAGCATTCATAAAGTGTATTGTACTGATCAAATGTGAACATGATTACTACCACCACTAAGGAAAATCACTTCCCTCCTGGGCCTAAAATAATAAAATAAAATAATAAAAATAATAAAATAAAATCCTTTGAAGACAATAAGTTATTCCCACTTTCAACTGCCATTTGAAAGAGATCTCTTATGTGCTGAACTAGAGAATATATAACCTTTTAATTCCTAACATCTTACAATAAAGTAAAAGTCTAATGTTTAATTACAAGCAAGGCATGTGCAATATTTAATGTACATGGTCAGATAAAAGAACAGAGGAGGAGGGCAAAATATTGTCCAAAAAACCCCTTCAAAATTAGAACATCATTTTGAGCTCTCTTTTCTTTATTGCTGATACTTCTTAGTCCATTAGCAAGCCCAGCAATTTTAAAAACGAGGCCCTTCTTACCGTGCTTCATGCTTAGCCATCTTATTAAATACCTGTACTATAAACAACTATCTCACATCCACATTGCCTCACTGCCATAGAAGACTTGAGTTCAAATCCAGATTCAGGCATCTGCTAGCTGGGTGACCTTATGGAGTCACAACCTCTTTCTGCCTTCCCTCTTCTGGCCACTTCCCTTTTATAATCTAAACTACATACAGTATTCTAACAGAGGAATTCCCTAGGACAATAATATCCCAGGTCTGATCCAGAAAAAGAAAAGGCTTTTTTTGTATGTCATTTCATTTCTTGTATTTGGTCTCCTTCTCCTATTTGATTTTAAGCTCTTCTAGTCCCTTTATAGGGCCCATAAGCCTAGGGCAATGCTGTTTATAATGGATACTCAGAGAATTAGAGCATAGTGTTAATAAGGTCAAAATCACTGGCTCAATTCCCACTTGGACGAGATAACTTCAATCTTTTCCACAGCCACAAATAGCCTAGCCTCAAGGGGAATCATGTGAGAATATTGTCATCCTGCACTTTTTTCAAGGTCTCTTCTCCCCAAAGCCTCAGTAAGGAATATCCCTTAAAAAAAAAAAAGAGTTAACTTACTCCCAGTAAATTTCGAGGGACATAGCCCTCCTTGTCACTGAGTCGCGCCCACCACCACTCAATTTCATCTTCATCTTCCCTTCGGATGATTGTCATACAGTCTCCTTCCTTCATGGGCAGTTCATCGTCATTTTGAGGTTCATAGTCCCATAGTGCGTAAATGACCCCTTTATTCATTATGCCCATTTTCTCCTGAACACCTAGAAACAAAAGGAGGAAATGCCAAAGAGATGTTGAATTAGAAAGAATAAGCATAACTTGTATTTACCCTAGGCTGGCGTGTTATTACTCTTGCATCAAGAATTTAATAATGTTTTTTCTTCTTAAATGTAAACAAAGTTCTCAAAAAAGTTAATGAAGATAAATATAGTTATTCAATTCAAATGTTTCTCTCTCTGTCTCTCCCTCTCTCTCACCCTTACATCTTAAGCTAAACATTTGTTCCAAGGCAGAAGAGCAGTAAGGGTTAGGCAGTGGAGGTTAAATGGCTTACCCAGGGTAGGGTCATATAGTCAGTAAGTATCTGAAGCCAAACTTGAACCCAGGACCTCCTATCTCTAGCCTGGCTCTCTATTCACTGAAATCGCCCATGCTTCTAAATACAGATCCTTTGCCCTTTTTGGAGCAAAAAAGGCTGCTCAGTTTAGTTCCATAGCCCACAGGATTATTACATTGTTAAACTTGAGTCAAAATAAGGTAAATTGAATGACTAAAATATTGTAGTTATTTTATTATTCAACATTTAACAAAAGGAGATTTATTTAGTCACAGCTGGGCAAAGGTATTGAATCAAGGATACTACAAGGAGATTCAGCTCCTCAGCCTCCAAGTTGCCCATGATGGTCTGCCAGTCACACATTAGAGAGGCTCTGGAGTGTCTTATGGTTGTTTTATATTCAGGTGACCAAAAACTGTTAACCCTCTGAGCTTTTAGCCTCCAAAACCAATTAAATCTCATGGGCAGTTTCAAGACTTTTAAAGGGGCCCTAAATTTACTTGCATGGAGAGCAGGGGTTTAGGAATCTTCTCATTACACTACATGTCTTGCCACTGTGCCCTATAGACCAATAGGCTTTCTATTTGACTCGTAAATGAAACTTCTTCTATGTGTGGTGTCTTCTTATTAGAAACATGAACTCCTTGAGAGCAAGAGTTGTATTTTTTTTTCCATTTTCATTCCCAGATTTGTGTTTTGCACCTAGAGCCAGGTGCAACAGTTAAAAAGTTCAAATCCTGCTTCGGATAATTCCTAGCTATATAACCTTAGGTAAGTCAATTTACTTTAGCCTGTTCCCTAAGCAGTAAAATGGGAACAATAAAAGCACCTGCTCCCCAGAAGTATTATGAGGATCACAGGAGATAATCTTTGTAAAGTGCTTTGCAAATATTGAAGTGCTGAATGAATTCTGGCTTTTCATAGTCATCACCTAATGATTTTTTTTTCCTCTCTCATTCAAAGTTGTACAAATAGGAAGGAGCCGAGATTCAAATGCAGAGACTCTGGCTCTGATTTTAATACAACTTTCTTTTTTCTTTAAAATTTTTTTTCTCCAGATTGCATGTTGATACAATTTTCGAAGATCATTTTCTGAAGTTTTGCAATCCATGTTCTCTCCCTCCCTTTCACCCCTCCCCACGTTGGCAGATACTATGACATAGATTATATATATTGCACAATATTTCCAAGTTCTTCACATTGTAAATGAAGACATGTATCGCTTACATGGGAAATAAAGTGAAAAATGGTATGTTTCAATATGCATTCAGATTCCATCAATTCCTTCTGTTGGCAGTCTTTTTCATCATAAATCTCTTGGAGTTGTCTTAGATCTATCTTTGCCTTGTTGACAGCAGTTAAGACACTCACAATTGATCATCATATATTATTGTTGTTACTGTGTACAATGTTCTTTTTTTTAAACATTTATTAATATTTATTTTTTAGACAAGTTAACATGGTTACATCTTTCATGCTCTTACTTTCCCCTTCACCCCCCAAGCTTCCCCCCCCCATGGCTGAAGCATATTTCCACTGGTTTTAACATGTGTCATTGATCAAGACCTATTTCCAAATAGTTGATAGTTGCATTGGTGTGGTAGTTTCAAGTCTACATCCCTAATCATGTCCGCCTCAACCCATGTGTTCAAGCAGTTGTCTTATTTCTGTTTCCACTCCTGTAGTTCTTCCTCTGAATGTGGGTAGTGTTCTTTTCCATAAGTCCCTCAGAATGTACAATGTTCTCTTGATTCTGCTCACTTCATTTTGCATCACTTCATATAAAGTCTTCCCAGGTTTGTTTTTTTTTTTTGTGATCATATTGTTTGTCATTTCTTATGGCACAGTAGTATTCTATTATAATCATATACTACAACTTGTTCAGCCATTCTCCAATGATGGACAACTCTACAGGTTCTAGTTCTTGATCAGCATAAAAGAAACTGCTATAAATATTTTCCCTATCTTGGATCTTTTTGGGATACAGACCTAGTAGTAGTATTTCTGAGTCAAAGGGTATGCACAGTTTCATGGTCCTTTGGATTTGAAATTGCTCTCCAGAATAACTATCAGTTCACAGCTCCACCAACTGTGTATTAGTGTCCCAATTTTTCGACATCCCTTCCAACACTTATGAATTCCCATTTTTGCTCACATTAGCCAGTCTGATAGATGTTTTAATATGCATTTCTCTAACTGATTTAGAGCATTTTTTCCTATATGACTAAAGACTTTTAATTTTTTTCTTCTGAGGATTGTCTATTTATATCCTTTGACTATTTGTCAATTAGGAAATGCTTTGTAGTCTCATAAATTTGCCTCAGTTCTCTATATATTGGAGACATGAGGTCTTTGTCAGAGACACCCACTATAAAGATTTTTCCCTGGTTTTTTTGTTTGCCTTCTAATCTTGTTGCTTTGGTTTTGTTTGTGCAAAATCTTTTTTATTTAATATAGTCAAGGATGTTTATTTAACATCTCATTGTTCTCTTTGTGGTTTAGATAAATTCTTCCTTTATCCATACGTCTGACAGGTACACTATTTTGTGATTCCCTGATTTGTGTATGATTTCCCCCTTTTGACTTTACTTTGGTAGATGGAGTGTGAGGTATGTTGGTCTGTGCCTAGTTTCTGCCATACTATTTTCCAGTTTTCTCAGCAGTTTTTGTCAAATAGAGAGTTCCTTTTCCAAAAAATTAGATCTTTGGGTTTGTCAAATACTAGATTATTATAGCCATTTAACATTTATTGAATGCCTAATCTAGTCCACTGGTCTACAACTCTATTTTTAGTAGTACCAGATTGCTTTGATAGTTGAAATACAGTACAGCTAAGTTGCCTTCCTTCATTACTTTTTGCATTAACTCCCTTGATATATTTGGCTTTCATTCTTCCAGATGTTTTTCCTAGCTCTATCAAATAATTTTTGGATAATTTGATTGGCATAGTACTAAATAGGTATAATTAATTTAGGCAGAATTTAAATTTTTATTATATTGGCTCAGCCTACCCATGAGCAATTAATGTTTTCCCAATTGTTTAGAATTGACTTTATATGTGTGAAAAGCGTTTTGTAGCTGTGATCATATAGTTCCTGAGTTTGTCTTGGTAGGTATTTTATAATGTCTACAATTATGTTAAATGGGATTACTCTTTCTATTGCTTGCTGTTTAATTTAGGTAGTACAGAGAAATGCTGATGATTCATATGGGTTTATTTTATATCCTGCAACTTTGTTGACATTGTTAATTATTTCAATGTATTTTAGTTATTCTCTACTAAGTACACCATTTTATTATCTGTAAAGTGATAGCTATTATTTCCTTTTAATTCCTTCTATTCTAATTCCTTCAGTTTCTTCTTTTATTGCTGTAACTAGCACTTTTAATGCACTGTTGAATAGTAGTGGTGATAATGGACATCCTTGCTTCACTCCTGATCTTACTAGGAAGGCTTCTATAATACATTTTCTACCACATGAATTTGGCACCCAAATTGACATTTGAGTTTTAATATCCATTCCCTGTTCTAGATGTAGTGCTAACGAGCAGTTGTTTTATTTAAAGGGGACAGAAAACTAGGGGGAGAATGTGATCTGAAGAAAAAGGACCTAAATTAATCTACAATCTAGATAATAAGGCTCTGAATAATTCAGAGTAAACTATTATTTTCACCTCTGCATTTTCAAAACCCAAGGAAACATTCCCTCTTTCAAACACAGTTTTCAGCTGAAATGAATACTTTACTGTTAACAAGATGTTTTAGTATTCCCTATGCCAATTAACACTTCTGCAGTAGTACTACTAAATAAACTGTCCTGGGACACTTCATCTATTACAGTGTTGCTAGACAACAAGGAAATTAGAAATCCAAGGTTATCCTTCACAAATAGAAGATTCTGCCAATCTACCACCTTAGAGGGTTCAGGTTTCTCCTAATGAGGGCAAGTGAATTTCAAACCTTCTCATTTGAATAGAAAGATTAAAGCATGCCAATTATATTTACAAGTATAATTAGATTAAATTATAAATAACCCTACAAATTAAAAGATTTGTTAGAGTACTGTTTTAAAGGGAAAAGGCTCATTCTGGAAGTCTGGGTTTGCTGAAGATAACACCTTGCTACTTCTACATTAGTTTTAGGAATCAAAAAGGTTTTTTCTAAATAACTGTTTGAATCATATGTTTCTGCATTCAAATTAAGTCATAAATTTGCTTTCATAATATGAAGCAGGTAAAAACCAACCTTTTTTTTTTTTAATTTTCCAAACAAATTTTACAAACTCAGTTCATCCACACAAGTATCACCCTCAATGACTTTGGGGGAAACTTAGAGAGAACCTTATCAGTGTCAAAACAACTTGGCATAGCGAATTGGCATAGGGGATGGAGCCATGAAAAAATGAGTAATTAATTCAGTTAATTTTATGACCCAAGATAAGTCTCAACTTCTCTGTGCCTTGATTTCCTCATTTGTAGAATAAGGAAGATGGAAGATGGACAATGATCTCTAAGGTCCCTTCTGGTTCTAAGTCTATGATCCTATTGTCCTAATTATGGTTCAAAGTAACTAAGAAATTTAATGTAAATAATGTAACTATCAGCCAGGGTTCAACAATTCTTCACTCTTAGCCCAAAAAGTTACTAGTATTAGGAAGGATTAAAAATGGGTCATATCTTTGATCCAACCACTGCTGTGTTTATACCCCAAAGAGATCATAGAGAAAAAGACTTGTACAAAATTATTTATAACCGTGCTCTTTGTGGTAGTAAAAAATTGGAAACTGAGGGAATGTCCTTCAACTGGGGAATGCTGAACAAATTGTGGTATCTTTTGGTGATGGAATACTATTGTGCTCAAAGGAATAATGAACTGAAAGAATTCCACATGAACTGGAATGACCTCCAGGAATTGATGCAGAGTGAAAGGAGCAGAACCAGGAGAACATTGTACACAGAGACGGATACACTGTGATACAATCGAATGTAATGGACTTTTCTACTAGAAGCAATACAATGATCCAGGACAATTCTGAGGGACTTATGAGAAAGAATGTTATCCACATCCAGAGAAAGAACTGTGGAAGTAGAAACTCAGAAGAAAAACAACTACATGAACACATGGGTTGATGGGGATATGACTGGGGATGCAGACTCTAAATGACCCCCCAGTGCAACTATCAATAATATGGAAAAAGGTCTTGATCAATGATGCATGCAAAATCCAGTGGAATTACAGGGAGGGGTGGGTGTTTGGGGGGGGAGGGAAAGAACATGAATCATGTAACCATGGAAAAATATTCTAAAAATAAATTAAAATAAAACAAAATGTGCCAGATCTTAAAAGAATATTTCAAAAGAAAATTCCTTGTGGCCAGAAAACAAGAGAAAGGGATATGAACTTTGAACAAATAAGTGAAAAGGACAATGGGAGATAGGTTTGTATTGACTATGCATCAGGAAAGAGTTCAATAAACTCCAGTGGCTCCCTATCACCTCCAGGATTAAATATAAAATCCTGTTTGGGAATCAAAATCTTTCACGACCTTCACAACCAACCCTCCTATCTTTCCACTCTTATATCTTACACTTCCCTTCAAAGGTATTCTGTAATCCAATGACATCAGCCTCCTTGCTAATGCCCTTGCACTAAACACTCCATCTCCCAAACCAGGCACTTTGGCTTTTGCTACAAGCCTAAAATAATGTCTCTCCTCATCTCTGCCTCTTTGCTTTCCTGGCTTACTTCAATTCCAGGTAAAATCTCATCTTCCACAAGGAGACTTTCCTGATCCCCCTTAATGCTAGTGCCTTCCCACTTTTTCAATTTATCTTCTTTTTTTTTCCCAAAACCAGACCTTCCATCATAGAATTGATACTAAGTATCAGTTCCATGGCAGAACAGCAGCAAGCATTAGGCAATGGGGGGTTAAGAGACCAGCTAGAAGTGTCTGGGGCCAGATCTGGACACAGTTATTCCTGTTTCCAGACCTGGCTCTCTTTCCACTGAGCCACTTAGCTGATGCTCTTCAATTTATCTTGTAAATATCTTATTTGTACATAGCTGTTTGGATGTTGTCTCCTTCCACTGATTGGGAGCTCCTTGAGGGCTAGAATTTTGTTAAACTTACCTTCTATCTTAGAATCTAAACTAAGTATCTGTTCCAAGGCGGAAGAGCAGTAAAGGCTAGGCATTTGGGGTTAAGTGACTTGCCCATGGTAGTATCTGAGGCCAAATTTGAACCCAGGACCTCCTGTCTCTAGGCCTGGCTGTCTTTTGCCCTTTTTTTGGTATCCCCAGCATTTAAGTACAGTGTTTAATGACTAAATGACAATATAATGGGCTACATTCAAATTATCAGTAGTTGCAGGCCAAGTAAGTATATCCAACAGTTTCCCACAGATTTTAGCCATAGCCATGAAGGCTCAATAATTATCTAGTACCAAGTTTTCTTTATATACTCCAATGAGCCCAATGGCTAACTGAATAGTCTAGCAGCCACAACAGAAGTTGGATTATAAATATGTGGATTAAACTGGCTCTGTTCCTTCGGTTTCACTCAAAGCTATACTCATAATGATCAGAAAAGGGAGGAGGAGAGTTAGGCAAAAGGGACCCTGGAAAAACAGAAAACTACATAGCAAAAAACTCAAGAAAATAAGGACAGGTCTTCAAATCTGTCCTCAAGAGCCCATCTACTCGTTAACAAGGCCATTTTTAGATGAATGAGCATTGTCACCTTCCCATCCTACTTCTGTTCTTCCTGGTGCTCTTAGGTCAGACCCAAAATCCTGGCATTGGATTTAAAATGGCAACTGCCTACTCTAGTAAAGTATTCAACAAAAGATGAATGACTTTCATCTAGGCAAGATACATTGTCGCAAATACTTTTCTTTTTTTAAAACCCTTACTTTTCCCTTAGAATCACTACAGTGTATTGGTTCTAAAGCAGAGAAGCAATAAGGACTAAGCAATGGGGTTAAGTGACTTGCCCAGGGTCACACAGCTAGGAAGTGTCTCAGGCTAGATTTAAACTGAAGACCTCCTGTCTCTGGGCCTGGCTCTCAATCCACTGAGGCAGCTAGCTGCTCCCCCTTCCCCCCCCCCATACTTTAATTAGATATTCTTTCATATAAACAGTTTCACCTTATTATCACTAATTATTTAGGAATTTGTTTTTGTGTGAAATGCTTTCCTTCCCTTTATCCTCCAATAGAGCAGTACCTGATAAGGGAATAATGTTCCCTAATGCAGTCATCAATGGTAATGAACAATTTGATAAGATGCAGCTTCTTTCTTTTTCTCTTAACCCTTACCATCTATCTTAGAATTGATAATTTGGGGGGGGGGGGTAGGGGGAGAGGGATGGGAAGACTTGATAATAGGTATCAACCAGACCCAACTCCACCCCTCTCCAGCCAAGGGAGACAATGGGAAAATATTTAAATGATTACTATCTGCAGAGCACTATGCTAACTGATAAAAAGATAAATCAAAATATGGTGGTGGGATGACAAATATAAATTATGATAATGAAGTTAAGCATATTACTGAAAAGAAATCAACTCATATAGTAAATCCACACATTTTTATTCATAAGTAAACCTCTTTGGGCTTTCCTTAGTTTACTTACATGGTGATAATCTAACGGGGCCGGGGGGGGGGGGGAGTTGGGGGGAGGGCAGCTGGGTGGCTCAGTGGATTGAGAGCCAGACCTAGAAACCGGAGGTCCTAGGTTCAAATCTGCCTCAGACAGTTCCCAGCTGTGTGACCCTGGGCAAGTCACTTGACCCCCCCCACTGCCTAGCCCTTACCGCTCTTCTGCCTTAGAGCCAATACACAGTATTGACTCCAAGACAGAAAGTAAGGGTTTAAAAAAAATAATAATCTAACCAGAGCAGATTAGAAGCAGAAAATAAGGAGGCTGCTAGTAGCAAATATAGTAACAGCACCAATAAAGTAACAACTGACAGTACAGAAAGATACAAAAACTATATAAAGTAGTTAAGAACTCAAAAAAGTAGGACCTTGGAACCACTTTATATAGAAGCAAACAAGCTAATATTCATAATAATTACCTTGTGTCATCAAGAAAACTAGAATTCTGTTTCTCTATTTTTTAAAAGTACTAATACATTTTAAAAAGAAAAGTTTTTTTCTTTTTAAAAGCTTAACTGGTTTCCAATATTAGTGAATTTAGTTTAGAAAGCTCCAATTCCTCTTAGTCTGAAAAATATTTCAGCTAATTTTGTCTAGCTAAAAGTACAAGAAATTTCAGCCTACATACTGTAGTTTGCAGAATGTATGGGTGTCTGCCTCTATATTATCTCAATTGCTTTGTTATCAGAAAAATAGCAGCAAAGCTAAACCTATCCATTATATTTGCAATTTTTCAATGACTATCTTTTGATACTCAATTTCAGGCCTTTAAAAATACTATTATTATCTCAATGATCTAAAGTCCTGAGGGACTCCCATACCATTGTATAAACATTCTAGAATGTGTGGCAGACTATAAATGCTAATAGGATGCAGTGTGGTATGCAGGTAAACCCTGAGTTACCCCAAGGCTATGAGAGAATAGTCTACCAGGCTGAAAATTTCTCACACACAAACATGGGAACAGCCTGTGTGTCTGCTGCCCTGAGAAGAGGTCTGGTTATATAAAATAGGAGCAAGCTGATCATCAGGAGCTTAGTTACTGCATGAATGCTCTGGACTAGCCTAATAGCCTAATTTTCCTGTCTCAAGTCTCTCCCCACTTCCCTTCATTATCCACACAAGCCTCCTAAAGCAAGACACTATGTTCCATGTCCTGCCCACACCTAAAACTCCAGGGGCTTCTTGTCAGCTCTGGGATCATATATGAACTCTGACATTTAAAGTTTTTTTCCCAACATGGCCCCCATCCTAACTTCTAATTTTTCTTGGGCTGTAGAAAATCTGGACATTTTAAAACGAAACTATCAGACTAGCAAGGGCAATAAACAGATGAAAAATGGAACAGACCTATTAGCATTTATAGAACAACTAATTCTCATCTATGAAAGTCAATCTACCATATAGGGACTTTAACTACCTCAGACCATGATGTTTCAATATGAGGAAGTAGAAATAACACTGAGGATGAAGAAGACAGTAGAAATAACTAGATAAACTCAAATACACATGGGAAAAAACTGTGCTGAAAACAATTTGAAATTAATATTTTTAAGGTATCTGAAAAAGGATTAATGATTGGGGACATCATAACAACTCATCAGCCTATTTTAAATTCTATAAAATCTTTATAAAATAGACACACAGACATTAAGAGTATACTTCATGAAAATATAAGAAGACAATTGGTAGGCTTTTCAAATAATTTTCAACAGATATTAATCTTCCAGTCATAATTTAATGTAAAGAATATAATATTCTACTGTTTTCTATTTGTAAAAAGCCACTTGACAGTTTTCTAAAGTATTACAAGCTATCAACCACCATAAAAATACTCCAAGGTATCTCCCATGCATATTAAGATCATGTAAGACTCACTAAAAGATGCAACCACAGTAAGAACTTTATGAGCTAGGTGGCTCAGTGGATTGAGAACTAGGCCTAGAGATGGGAGGACCTAGGTTCAAATCTGGCCTCAGACACTTCTTAGCTATGTGACCCTGGGCAAGTCACTTAACCCCCCTTGCCTATCCCTTACTACTCTTCTGCCTTAGAACCAATGCACAGTATTAATTCTAAGATGGAAGGTAAGGGTTTAAAAAAAAAAAATCAAAAGAGGCACAACACAGAGAGGTATTATTTTTCTTTTTTTAAACCCTTACACCTTCTGGCTTAAAATCTACACTATATATTGATAAAAGTATCCATTTTATCTTTGTAGTGGCAAAAAGTAAAAAAATGAGGTAATATCCTTCAACTGGGGAATGGCTGAACAAATTGTGATATCTGTTAGTGATGAATACTATTGTGCTCAAAGGAATAATGAACTGGAGGAATTCCATGTGAACTGGAATGACCTCCAGGAACTGAGGCAGAGTGAAAGGAGCAGATCCAGGAGAACATTATACACAGAGAAGGATACACTGTGGCACAATCATATGTAATGGACTTCTCTACTAGCAGCAATGCAATGATCCAGGACAACTATGAGGGGCTGATGAGAAAGAATGTTATTATCCACATCCAGAGAAAGAACTGTGGGAACAGAAACATAGAAGAAAAACAATTGCTTGAACACATGGGTCGATGGCGATACGATTGGGGATGTAGACTCTAAACGACCACCCCAGTGCAACTATCAGTAATATGGAAATAGGTCTTGATCAATGATACATGTAAAACCCAGAGGAATTGCGCGTTGGCTATGGCTGGGGGTGGGTGGGTGGGTGGAAGGGAGACATGAATCATGTGACCATGGGAAAATATTCTAAATAAAAAATAATAATTAAAACAAAAAGAGTATCCATTTTAAAGCAGAAAAATGATAAGGGCTAATCAACTGGGGTTAAGTAACTTGCCCAGTCACAGAGCTAGGCAGTATCTAAAGTCACATTTGAAGCCAGGACCTTCTGTCTCTAGGCCTGGCTCTCTATCCATTGAGCCACCTAGTTACCCTATTATCTACCACTCTTAATAAAGAATATTCTATACAGAATGCAAATGGAAGATTGATTCCATATAGATGGCAAGGTCCAACAGGTGTGTTCCTCTCTGTGAGTGACATTATACTGACTACATCAAGTCCCAGAATACTAAAGTGTATCTTCAAACAGGCCCATGATCACTCAGGAAAAACCTAATGAAGAAAAGTCTGTCATCCAACTCATCACAGAAGTTAGATGGACAGTCCACCAATACACAGATATTAAATTTAAACAGTAGATTACTGGGGTCAGAAATGAATAAGAGGCAAAAAGTAGTCTATTTTGCATCTGGAAAATTGTGCAGAGCTTTCAATAATTCCAAGCTGATCCTTAAAATGATATTTTTTTTCCTACACCAAGATTCCTCCAGCAATGGCACATGGCTACCCATCATGTATCAAAACAATCTCTTTAGAATAAAAATTGCTAAAGAACAATGGAAGAACACACTGTGAGTATAAATATGGTGTGGTATGTTGCAAACAATGATTACACACAAGAATCAAGGAAATAGGGGCAGCTGGGTAGCTCAGTGGATTGAGTCAGACCTAGGTCCTAGGTTCAAATCTGGCCTCAGACACTTCCCAGCTGTGTGACCCTGGGCAAGTCACTTGATCCCCATTGCCCACCCTTACCACTCTTCCACCTAGGAGCCAATACACAGAAGTTAAGGGTTTAAAAAAAAAAAAAGAATCAAGGAAACGTATAATGAGAATAATAAGCAGACCATATGGTGAGAGTGAAGGGAAGACAACAAAACACAGAAAATACTGAAACAGTATTCAATGATGGTCAAAAGTCCTAAGGAAAACTCGTTCTCCAGCACAAAGATAGCTCCTCTAAAAAGATTTTTGGGAGGAAAGGAGAGGAATCTCATAGTATAAGAAATGGTTGATGTATGATCAGATCTGCATTCTGCCTCTTTCTGTAACCCTGTGCTTTAGCACAGTGCCTAAGTGCTTCATAAAAGTTTAATGAGTACCTATTGATTATTAACATTTGAGAGAAACTCACAATCACACTTACTCAACGGTTAGCTCAATGACTTTATGAACAATGACACAATGACTCATGATTTTGTTGGTCTAAGTCCCTAATGACAAACCACTGACACGCATAGCCATTTTCAACGACACACGACCGCATACAGAGAAGTATGGGGCCACATGTGAGGATGAAACATTTGCTGTAGTGTAGTGTAGACACTCTGTGCCAGAGGTCTGTAGGCCAAAACAAGTGTCACTAAGCAGGTAAGTTAAATAATTAGTTTTTGGTTTATTAAATAGTTACATATTACAATTATACATTTTTGTTATTTAAACTATAAATATCACAAAATTAGGGGTTTTTTCTCGAAGTGACACACTACCCAAGTTATGCTCATTTTTTTTAGCGAATTTTGACACACCAGGCTCAAAAGGTTGCCCACCACTGGTCTAAGTACTCTAATGTAAGTCCCTCTTGGATTAAGATCTCCACCATAACAGAACCTGCAAGAGCTTAAACAACACTGGAAGAGCCGTAGAGAACCAGGGTAACACTTCCACACCATAATAAACAAGAGATTAGGATTTTAGGGAAGACAAATGAATTTATTACAGGCTTATTATAAGTAAGCTGATATGTTAGGTGCTGGGCATCTGAAAACAAAAAACAGAACAGATCAACTGAAAGCCGGGCTTAGAAGTGGAAGGTCCTAAGTTCAAATCTGACCTCAGATGCTTTCTAGCTGTGTGACCCTGGGCAAGTCACTTAACTTCCATTGCCCTACTGCTCTTCTATCTTCAAACCAATACATAATAATGATTCTAAGACAGAAAGTAACGTGTTGTTTGTTTTTTAAGTAGAAGGAACTACAGAAATTTACCTAATTCATCTTCATTTTAAAAGATATAAAAATTGATCACCAGACTGGTGGAGGGACTTAACTACAGTAATAGACTAGTTTAGTGGTAGAAGTAAAATGAAAATTCAAGCCTCTTGCCTCTCGATGCACTATTTATAGTGTCTTTAAAATCAGGAATAAGGACATTATTGCTAGAGCATGGGAAAAGTTCTCAATTTAAGCTTTGAAACAACCCTAAGGTACATTACTTATTAAACATTATCAAAAAACCTTGCTCATTTTACTGATCACACAATAGAAATTCTGGTTTGAACCAATAAGTCAGATGACTGACTTAATACGTACCATATAAAAACTGCGAGCACTGAGTATAGCCTTCTTCCATTTCCTCACATTTATCTGCAGCAGTCTGCATATCACTATAAGTCATGGCAAACACAGCAGCTCCTGATTCTACCAGAAACTTACACACTTGAACATTATTGCAAGAAGCAGCACAATGTAATGGAGTCCTATGAAAAAGAAAAAATTAACATCCAAATTAAAAATGCCTTTGTAGGTTTTAATGAAAACTGTTCTATTAACACATTATTTGAAGCAACTTTGTTTAACTCTATCATCCATTTCAGTGGTCTTTCCCCAAAGTATCTGTTACCAACAGAAATGCTTTATTTCCACCAATGAAATATAGTTATGAAAACAATCAACAAGTAAATGCCAATTCCTCCATGCCGAGAGCTGGAAATGCAAAGAAAGTGAAAATAGTTACTATTATCAAGGAATGTATATACTAATGGAGGAGGATAATAGGGAAAGGTATCTTCAGCATATCTACAAATAGATAAACGCTCATTTTGGTCATGAACACTCCAGCAGCTAAGGAAAAGAAAAAGGAAGTCTCAGACTTGTACCGGGGCACCTCCAGGTCTATATTCAAGCACTGCAGCAGGGACAGGTGACAACTAGTAGCTTTGCTGCCTAATGCCCAGGTCTGGGCAACAGATCCAGGGCAGACTGAGAAAGTGACCTGTGCTTGGAGGCAGAACTCCCCAGAAAGAAGTGCAAGGCAGTATATCAAGAAAGGAAGAAGCAAACAGTAGCAGTATGGCAGAAGGGCAGGGTCTTAGTTCCCAGCTTCTAGTCAAATCTAAAACTGATAAAGGAATAACCACAGCTGGAATTGCAAACCAAAGAGGAATCAACAATTCTGTCCCTTGGAACTAACAGAGCTTTCCAGTTGGCATATATGAGTGAAATTCAAGAGTTGTGCAGACTCAAACCCAGGTCAGGAACTTTCAGAACTCAGACTGGTAAGGTAGTAATCACACTGCATTAGTAGAAAGATTGTTTACCAAGAATTTCCTATATTGATGAAATCACAGGCCTAGACAGAATTGCAACCAAAGAGGAATCAACAATTCTGTCCCTTGGAACTAACAGAGCGTTCCAGTTGGCATATATGAGTGAAATTCAAGAGTTGCGCAGACTCAAACCCAGGTCAGGAACTTTCAGAACTCAGACTGGTAAGGTAGTAATCACACTCTGCATTAGTAGAAAGATTGTTCACCAAGAATTTCCTATATTGATGAAATCACAGGCCTAGACAGATATTGCAGATCCAGTCAATAAACTGCCCATGAGAAATCCTATTTTCCACCAATTAAAAACAAAAACACCACCCACAAATTATAAGTCCAAATGGAATAAATCAAGTTATTTCGCTTTGAAGGAAACTAGCCAATGGCTTTTAGATGTCTGATCTTTTGGATTAGATCCTTTTGCTGGACAGAGCTCTTGAGAGCTCCTAGATACTGAGAAACATTCTACTGGGCAATTAAGTGATACAGTGGGTAGAGTGTCGGACCTGGAGCTAGGAAGATTCATTTATCTTCCTAAGTTCAAAACTGGCCTCAGATACTAGCTGTGTGACCCTGGGCAAGTCATTTAATACTGATTGCTTCAGTTTCCTCATCTGTAAAATGATCTAGAGAAGGAAATGGCAAACTACTTCAGTATCCTTGCCATGAAAACCCCAAATAGAGTCATAAAGAATTAGATACAAGTGCAACAACTAAATAATAATGTTCTAAAGCAGTGATGGGCAAACTACTGCCCGCGGGCCAGATGCGGCCCTCTGAAATGTTCTATCTGGCCTCGTGATATTATTCCTAATCTAACAAATACAATGAGTAGGATACAATACAATGAAACTTCAAAAGAGTTGCCTTAGGAACAGACTGACAGATGAGCATTTCCTTTCTTTGGCCCCCCTCTTTAAAAAGTTTGCCCATCACTGAATCTAAAGTAATCCCCAGGCATCAGGGAAGAAAGAAGAATGCATTGGTTGTAAAAGGAGTTGGGAGAGGTCATTTCAATTCTCTCTCTTCTTGTAGCCAAACCCAGGAGACCCAAGCATGGAAGTGGTTATGATTAAAATTCTCTCGAGACCATATCTTAATTTATAAATATTAAATAACAAAAAGTGAACCCAGCAAAAAAGAAGACACCAGCTACATATAGCCAGCCACCTTCCCTTCTGAGAGTCAGGCCCCAACTGCACACCTCCTCTGGGATTCCAAAGAAAAAGCCCCTCCTTCCTCCCTTTCCTCCATCTGATGCTCTTTATAACATCCCTTTCCCAAGCCTCTTTGACTAGAGCACTAGGACCTCACTCTGGATAAGGCAGTCTGTGTATTTCTTGCAATATCTTCACAAAATACCTTGCTTGCAGTAGATGCATAATTAACAATGAGTAATTGATATTTGGAATCCAGAGGCTAAGGGCAATTCTTACCATCCATCACTATCTGCAGCATTTACATTCACACCAAACTGCACCAAGAATTTCACAATTTCTGTATGACCTGCACAAACAGCATTATGAAGTGCCGTAATACCTTCATCATTAGGCAAACTGGGATCATCAACCTATAAAACAAAAAGAGAAGGTAAGAAATCATTCACATTTTGTGCTGTGTAGCACAATACTATTAATTGGCTTCTGGGATGCAAATATTTTCAGAGCTTTTTACTTAAAACATAATTAAAATCCATCCAATCTAAGAAACCCACTATACCAAAATTAATTGAATAAGAAAAATACCACAGTAAGTGATAATTCAATGTAATAAAGCCAAAAAAGGATGGAGGGGAAGGGTATTTTTTTCTATAGGAGCTTAATATTATTTTCTAATTCATTTTCCACCAAACAAATTTCTAGGTAGGAAATGTATAATATAGAAAGAGGAGAAAAAGCAAAGAAAATATTCTTAGAGAGTAGGGGTTGGATCTAATTAGCTAACTTGATAAAAAAAAAAAAAAAACAAAAGACCACATATGAGCATTTAATAATGTTTAGAAGACCTTTAGAGGACCGCATGGCAATATCCAATTTCTATACTATCAAGGAACTGACATTAATTTTTGAAGTACCATCTTGACCCTATTTGAGTGTTTATTAAGAAGTCCTGTCCAGTCCAAAAACAATTTAGAATATCATTTTTCAATTAGTAATTTTCCAATCTGAATCTAACAACAAAATTAGGATCCAAATCTAAAAGCAATTTGCCAAAAGTAAACATACTTCATAAATAATTCTCTGCACAAGGTCAAACTCTCCCTCCAAAGATGAATCTAAAAGTAAAGCAAGGGGATTGAATTTCACTCTCATTCCATGAGCAATTCTCTCCGAGCCAATTTTTCTCAAGTTTGTCCTTTTGCCCTGAAAAAAATATATAGAGATACAAAGTTAAGGCTTACACTGAGAAATGGATATTAAAAACCAGAAACAAATTCTAACCATTTAGATATACATAACCTGGTACAAAAACTTGTGAAAACAAAATTAATAAATATTATAATAAACCAGGTGTATATAATCTGATGTGGCAGAGAGTTCGTTTTCTGAGAAGCACCAAAAATTAGCCACAGTTGAAGTAGATGGGTGAATTATGTACTTGACTTGGAAAGGCAAATTCTATGTTTTTTAAAATTGAGCATGAATACCCATGAAGTTTCTAGTAGGTGTTTACTACAGATGAGCTTATAATAGTAGATGTAGAGCAGTGGAATCACATTCTAAAACCTCCTTGCCAAAACCTCCTGACCTAGAAAATCATGAATTCCTATTCTCTATCTTGAATTGTATTTGTATTTATTTTGTTAAACATTTCCCAGTCACTGTAATCCAGTTCAGCTACTCTACAGTTTTGCAGAAGCTTCTTTGATGCCCCTGCTGCTAATACCAGAATTCTCTCAATATGCCACTGTGTAGTGTAAAAAGGATCAACGATTATGGGCAAAGATACAAAGAACAAGTTCTAACAGTGATCAAACTTACCAATGTTATAAAATAAATCATGTTTTTAAAAGGGGGAAATATAAACACTAGGTAAACTAAAATACTTTTAAACTTCACTACTTTTAAAAAGTTTTTTTCCCAACAAAATCCTACAAATTGTGAGTTTTTTACTTTCTGCTCCTTGGAAGCAGAAATAGTTTCATTTTTGTCTTTGCATCCCCAGCACCTAGAACAATGCTGGACACATAGCAGTCATTTAGTAAATGTTTATTGACTAATTTTGCCCCATACATGAGATAATAAAAATTTCCAACATCTATTACATCAGTTTACTGGTTCCTACATATATTTCTTTTATGTTGTCTCAAGGAGAAAGTTACTGAACAAAAAAATATTTCATGGCAATACAATATACATTTCACAAAATAAGCTTTTCCTCTTAAGATGATAGGTATAAAATGTAAAAGGATAATTTATAGGGCCCAAGTAGTCAGGCTACCTGATAGTTGTGTTAAAACAATAAATATTTTCCTAAGACTATATGACAGAAATGAAAAGGCATGTTAGCTTCTGCTCCATTTGAGACTGACAAAAATGACTGTTTACCAAGAAAAGGACACTATAATCGGTAAAAGGAAAAAAAATGCTACTTTTATGCACTAGCATTTAGTTTGTGTTTTTGTTTTCCCCTTTGACTACCAGGTTTTCCCTGACTAGCTTTTGAATGTTTTGAGCACTAGCAATCATATGCTTGCCATATACTAATTAGAAGAGAAGTGGCCTTGTTAATATTATTTTATTTTAGTGAACCAAAAATGGAATTATACAAGTAATTGTACCCAAATATACAAAATACTGTGTCATATGAGTCTGAGTTTAGATTAGTTTCAGTTAATAGAGCTCAAACTCCCTTTGTTTCCCCACATTTGCACAATAAGTGGGTATAAAAATCATTATGATGGTAGAATTTTAAATTCTATAACATATTACTATCTCTAAATAGTAAATGCATTTCACAAACTTTTAAATTACACATCTTTACCCAAAGATTTTAAGTTAGCTTGTACTTAGTTTTTTCTTCAACCAACTACTTAAAAACAAGAGTAAGACTTTCTCTTTTTAAGTTGTAAAAATATCAGTAGCTATCATATTACTTACAGGAGGCAAAGAAAACTGCCCAGTGACTTCAGGAGGGCACATGCTGAAAGAATCCTCTCCTAATCCTTCTGGTTCTCCAGATGGGTATGGCGGGGGTGGATATGGTGGATATTCCTCCAAATATACTTCAAGTGGGATGGAGACCTCTAAACTCGGTTCTTCCTCTGGAGTTTGAGATGGGCTATTGGTTTCTGGTGTTCCCTCAGGTACACAATCAAGACCAGGAGAAGGCACTGATATTTCATGTTCTTCTGTAATGGCACTTTCTACTTCCTCTGTGGAAATTGGTTCAGGAGAGAGGGAAATCACTTCCTTCTCTGGTTCTGCACTTAGATAAGGATTCTGGATTTCAGCTGGGCTTTCTGGGCTGGCAGCCACAATTGTTGGCTTGGAGGAGTATGATGGGGTAGAAATAGTTTCCATGGCAGCTAGAGTGGTCCTCTGATACAAGAGTTTCTGAATATTTGGCCCATTTGGACCTTCTGGCTCCGTAATAGAGCTACGTTTCTTTAGTGGTCTTGGCGCATTTGATAGTTTCTTCCGTAGAGCTTCCAAATCAGCATCACTCTGATTTCGGTAAGGGTTAGATAAGAAAGGGAGTAATTTTGTTGGACTGAGTGGGCGAGGAATTCGTTCATTTTCATGATTCTCCTGGGTTGAAGATATGGGCTCCGTTTCTAGTTCTGGACTGCCAGGTTTTCCCTGACTACTGGAATAGATGTTTTCTGGCTGTTGTTGATTTTGGGCACTGGCAATCACAGGTTTGCCATATACTAATTGGAAAAGAAAAGCCTTGTTTAAATTAACTGAATACAAAAGTGATCGGAACCTGACAAACTAGCTGGAAACAGCTATAATACATTACATACTGACTACAGTCTAGTCTAGTCTTACAATTTGACTAATGAATTCATTGAAGTCAGTAGTTATCTTTTACAAGATCATCTTCTACAAATAGTTCTTAAAAGTACACCAATCAGTGACTTGCCAAGACTCCCATTTTTATCTCACATTCAGTTCATAGAAGCAGAGAACACAATTCTTTCATGTGCCCAGATTAAATCAAATGGCGTCTAGCTCATCATTCACCTTTCAAAATGATTTAACCTGAAACATTTTATTTTGACTCGAAGTTTTCATGAGCCCTAAGTATATGTTCCAAAGTAGCTTCCTTCTTACGTTGCTCTTCCCCAAATAATTACATTATTTTTCTCAACATTGTGCAAATCTTGTTAAAAAAGACTGCCATCAAGATAAAATACAAAGTAAATAAAAAGAGGTAGGATATATTATTTCTTTTACTCTGCTCTTCCCTAAATAATTACATTATTTGTACAAATCTTGAGAAATAGAGTTTCTACTAAAATAAGTACCAAGTAAATAAAAAGAGATAGTAAATATATTCTGCTTCTTTTAAATTCTCTGACTGATTTCCCTCAAGTTCACCATAATTTTTGTTTGGTTCAAAATACTTGCTTCTTTTCCTAACACGATTTGCCATTATTAGTGGATAAAATTTGGTGGGCATTCTTATTTTTTCTTAATCAGACTGTGTATTGGTACCATCTTATGCTTAATCAAGTTTTCAAAGTTCTTTTACAGATATTAGTTAATTTCAGACTTTGTGTATTGAAATTTAAGTCCTTAAGCTAGTGGTTTTTATGTCTAACTAATGGCTGCTTTCCTCATTAGGAGTACTTCATGCACAGAAAAGGGTATTATAAAATATATACACAGTCTAAAAAACAAATAATCAAAGGAGGATTAGAGTAGGCCACTCCCTAAAGTCCCTTGAATTCTAACATGAACCTGTGAAACACTATCCAAGATTAGGATAGGAACTATCAATTGAGTAAATAATTAATATAAACATAATCTACAAATTACAAATCACTGATGAAAATTGGACTATCAAGAAATATTAGCATATCTCCTACGAACAGAAATGACCTCAGAATCCTTACCACTTGAAAAATGAGTTCCTCTTGTATGTGTCTTTGTTAAAGCACTCTGCACAACCTGTGGGAAGTTCTTTCCAGGAGCCTGCTGCTGGGTATACATGGAATAGATTGAGCTTGCTGCAACAGTCTGTGGTTTTCGGAAGGGTGGAAGAGAAGTCTCTTTGGAAGGCTGAGGGGTAAAAGGCCGGACTGCTGCAGCAGGTGGACTCTCCTGCTTGAAATTTGGAGAAAGAGTTTGGTCCTGGCCAGTGGTGGGTATACTGGGAGGCAGGGCTACTCTCTGATGAAGTTGCTGTTGCTCTACTAATTTCTGTTTGTTTCCCCAGGACATAACACTTGATGGCAACTTCTGAAGATTTCCATCGGGCTTACCATCTGACCCTGGAAGACTTGTTTGTCCAAAAGAAGGCAAATTAATCTGTTTTGGTTTTGTAGGGACAGGCGGAGGGACTTTCGCCACACTTTTACTGGCAGTCTACAAAGCAAAAAGATAACCAGGTAAAATGAAAAACTATTGGGCCAGTTTTGTATGATATATAACAAGAGGTTTCTAGATAACCTAATACTAAAGGAGATAATCATTTTCACTAAACAGTAAGTTACAACTAAAAATGCTTTACATTTATATGAAGTTTTTCTATTATTTTTTGGTAAGCCTTAATCTTCCATCTTAGAATCAACACAACATATTGGTTCATAAAAGAGCAATAAGGACTAGGCAAAGGAGGTTAAGTGACTTGCCCAGGGTCACACAGCTAGGAAATATCTGAGACCAGATATGATCTCATCTCTCAAACATGGACCTCAACCCACTGAGCCAACTAGCTGCCTCCTCATTATATGAATTTTTAAATTTATTTTTGTGTATGTATATATTTATGTGTACATATATAAAATATATGTATGAATATAAAATTAATGGTACACAAAACACAGGAAAGAATAGGGAAGTAACTGAAAATAAAATAAAGCTTTAGTTACTACTTATTTAAAAAAATTATCCTACTATTGGTAGAATCCATATATGATTTAACATTTTGATAAAAGGGGGAAAAGTACCATGAGATCATTTTTAATTGTGAAAGTGAATTTTATCATATTTCTTAAATTCACATTTTGATTCTTTCTTACCACCTTCCCCCCCTTGCATCTCTCTCTACAAAAACCCAAGAGGAAATCTTAAATATCAAAACTAAAAACATTATTTTCAAAGATGTTGCCACCAGTAGAGATTATATATGAACATTCTTCTCAAAATAATAATAGTTTCCAGCAGTGGTTTCCAGAAGGCTCAAGAACATGGACTTAGCCATAAAGAACTCACAATGAGGACATGGATTTATTGTTTGGATTGCCCAAAACAAATCATGGAATCAAACCCAGGTCCAGAAGAGGGCTAAAGAAGCAACCCAGCTGTTCCTGAACTTAACTGCTTAACCTTTCAGCCAGCTGACAGGGTCTGGGGTCTACTACTATCTACTGGACTACCACTCAAAAGAAGAATTGCTGCTGTGATGCCTAGAATCAAACTGGAGCCTGGAATCTAGAAATCCTAGGAGGTCAGTGATCACATGATTATTCTAATCTAATTAAATAGGGCCTGATGAAAGTTTGCAGTTATCTGACTCTGACTCATGCTACTATGATCCTCAAAGAATCAGCAGGATCTCAGAAAAGACAAGCTGAAACAATGCAAGGTCACAAAAGGCCTACCAGAAGAGTGCAGAGGGTGCCCCTAACACAAAGTCCCAATTTGGGATACAAGGCTGGAAGTAAAATGGAAAAAGATAATGAGCTATTTGGTGTCATGGATGCCTGAAATCATATATCCAAAAGAGAATAATTTTTAAACATCTACAAAAAAGACTTCAAAGAAGAACTAGAATTCCTAGAAAAAAGCAAGTTTTTTTAAAAAATCCATCTTAGGATCAATACTATGTATTGGTTCCAAGGCAGAAGAGTGGTAAGGGCAATAGGCCTTGCCAGGGTCACAGAAGTAAGAAGTGCCTGAGACCAGATTGGAACCCAGGACAGATCAAAGTCAGCTTTCTTCCATTACATTTCCTTTATGAGATTTCTAATGTGTATATGATGTGTTTTCTATCATGACATGGGCGATATATAGAAATATGTTTAACATGAAAGTACAGGTGTAACTTACATCAAAGTATTCACTACCAGGGGAGAGTGAAAAATATGCATATTAAAATGTAAAATAACAATTTTTAAAAGGCTATAACTAGAAAATATTACACCCAACTATGTTACAAAAATTAACAAATGAAGTAAATTAATATTTACACAAAAAATAAAATACTCAAATTAAAAGAATAAGTAGAGAAATTTAAAAATGCAATCTAAAAAGGAAATTAAACAAGCCATAAATGAATGCCCCTCCAAAAAAAACCAGGGTTAGATAGATTTAGAAGCAGATTCTAAAAAATGTCCAAAAAATTACAAGTACAGCAACTGTTTTAAAAAATAAGTAGAGATCCCAACAAATTCCTTCTAGAATATAAATATGGTCTTGATACCAAAAGAGAATGTCAAAGCAGAGAAAACTAGATAACATTCTGACTATTGATGAAAAAATTTTAAATAAAATGTTAGCAAAAAGACCATACCAACATATCACAAAGATTATATAAACAATGTGGTAAGACTGGAATTATATCAAGAAAGCAGTATTAACTTTGTTCTAGGAAAATTATAAATGAAACTAATCATAGGTAACACAACCCATCCAACAAGAACACAATTATATCAACAGATGCAGAAAAAGCTCTTAAACAACATCCAGAATTATATGAGGAAAAACTAGAGGCCTTTCCATTAAGATCAAGAGTAAAGGAAAAATATTCATTATCATCACTATTATCTGATACAGTGCTAGAAATGCTAGTTATAGCAACAAGACAAGAAAACTAAATTGAAGGGGAAACAACATAAGGGGAAAAAACACCAAAATTATCACATTTTGTATATGATATTACAGTATATACTCAGGAAATCAGTGTAGGATATAAAATAAACCCAGACAAATCATCAGTCATTTCTAACAATCTTCCCAAAAGGAAGAGCTGGAAAGAGAAATTCTATTTAAAATAACTACAGAAGTGTATAAAATACTAAGAGTCTATCTACCAAAATATGCACACAAACTACATAAAAACAACTACAAAACAGTGTTTAAAGAAATAAAAAAGGGGGCAGCTAGAGCCAGGACTAGAGACAAGAGGTCCTAGGTTCAAATCTAACCTCAGACACTTTCTAGCTGGGTGAGCCTGTGCAAGACACAACCTCAATTGCTTAGCACTTGCTGCTCTTCTACCTCAGTACCCTCAGTATCAATTCTAAGATGAAAAGTACTGATTTTTTTAAAAAGATTAACAAATAAATGATGAAATATGTTAATGGGTAAACTGAGTCAATAATAACAATATTATCTAAATAAGCTTACTCAATGTCAGAGTCTTCTCTAAACAATTACATACTAAGTTTCTCAACTAAAAAATGTCTTTTTTCATGTTTTGTTCCCTCATCTTCCATTTCCACACTACTTGTAATTGGTACTATGTACAGTATTACACACTCTTTAACATTTCAAGATGTGCATTCCCTGACAGAAAATTTTAATCCAAATTCAAGATTTAGCAGTTATTATTACTCAAAAGCCTATTGGCTAAGTACCTGAGCATCCCGTAAAATATCTTCACTGCTCTGATTTTTTCTTAGCATGCCAAAGGGTGGTGGGGCAGCAGCTTGGTCCACTGTGTCAAACATTGAAAAGGGACGCACTTTCTTTTCTTTCTCCCTCAGTGGTATCTCCCCATCATCAACTGAATGAGAAAGGAAAGATTCCTAGTTAACATTATATGAAATATTCTCACCCATATATAATATAATCATTTCCATAACATCTTGGTGAAAAGCCTCTTTTTTCCTAAAGTTAACCTGATATAAGGATACCACTGACATGCTACAAAAGCAATATCCATGTTTCACCAATGAATAAGAGACTTGGAAAAAAATTATGCACTGTCATGATTTTACATACACTTAAGAAACTATTTTTTTTAGAGGTAGAGCTTACCTTGCTCAGCAGAATTCATTGAGTTTTTAGGTAAAGAGGCTGAGCCCTGGAGAGGAAAGAGATCTGTGTTTGAATGATTCCAATCATGGCCAGCTTGATGGACTTTAGAGCCTACAATTATAGGAAAGGTACTATTAATAACACAATGTTTTGAATGCTTTTAAAGGACCATTTTACAAACTGGAATTTTACTTTCTAAAATTACAAAGGCTTCCTAGCTTTCAATTTTGTAACTAAAATACAAATTTTATAATCTACCAATAACATGTATATATAAATTATATATTGTAATATAAATACACTGACTATACTAGATTCAACAGTTCTAGGTTAAAGTTAATTATGATTTTTACATGTAATCTAGCATTTTGAAATTTAAAGTGCTTCAGAAAAATTCGAGACATAATATTTCCACAAGGAAAAACCAATAACTGTTACAGAATGAAAATATTTTCTTCTTCAAAAAAAGGTTAGGCCTAAGTTTTAATAATCTAATAAATGCTTCATTATTAAAGGTCTGTTTTCATCTTTGCCTGCCTAAAATGGCCTGAAGAGATCTCCTTCTAGGTTTTGCCTATGGGAGAAAAATTATTCCATGTGAAAAACACCTAAAATAAAAAAGAACTCAGATTTAATCCATTCTTTACAAATAAGCTGGCATAGAAATTTTATTCCACTCTATCCAAAAGCAGCATTTTGTCTTTTCCTTTCATTTAAACTGGCTATATAATTCTCTACTATGCTAGACCAAATGACAAACTATAGATCTATTAATCTATAACAAAATTTCTTCCCAGCTGGTAAAAACTTCAGAATAATGAACAATTTTTAGCTTCACTAATTTATGTGTAGAGATAAGAAAAACTTTTTATGATTGCTATTATTTCTTCCAGGGTCTTGGGTAAAAAGAGTTAAAAGTAAAATTTCTTTTTCCAATGCTCTCAAATGACCAAAGCCCTAATTTATATCCTACTAAGGATATAAAGAGACTTTCAACAACGATATACTAGGAACTTCTCCTTTTCATTTCACTTTCTTTCCACATGATTACAATCCCTAGTATAAGAATTCCGAAAACACCAATAAATGAAATCCAATTTCAACACACAGAAAAAAGTCTAAAACAGTATTTAGCATTTTCATAACTCCCTCCCCCCCATAAACACCATAAATATATATCATAAGAACTCAACAAAATGAAACTAAGCCAAAGATCCAACCAATTCAGGAAACAAGAAATTATTCTCACTACCTTTTGCTTGTGAGACAGCTCCAGCTCTCATATTAGGTAGCGTTTGTGTTTTGAGTAGACTGTCCTGTGCCTGTGTGGTTAAAGAGCCATCTGGAAAGGGTGCTTTCACCAGAAGTTCTGGCCTTGAAGGAATCCGTGGCATGGTAGAAGACTGGATGTAGGGACCTACTGCCGCCACTCTACTTGGAGCTGATACCACTTGCTGAGGAAGGTTCCCATCAGATGAAATCTGAACAAAAACATTAACATTTTTTCTTCATTGATGCATATTTTGTCACACATTTTATGTCAGGAAAAGTCATTAAAGTTGCAAGGTTCTTGATTACAAATTAAGTTATTTCAATTTCCAATTATATGCTGATTATGCAATAAAAATGAGAAGAATCCAGAACAGAAAGAAAGTGCCTTTGTAATGGCCTCAATCAGAGCACTAACAAACATCAGAATTGCAAGCAGCACTATTCAATTAGCAGCACCAAAGAGCAAAAGAAACAGGCATTTTTTAAGTATCCAGCACTGGTCGCCCTCCTTCCAGACAAGTTTAGCCAAGCTTTTCAGTAGGCTTTCTGTGAGAAGGTGAGCTCAGTGGGCTGGTTGGCTGGCTGGCTTTTTCACTCCTCCCCCAGCTTGGGTCTCAAGCCCCCATCCTTACTGGTCCATTTTCCTTTTGCTGCAGGGCTGCCTTTTTCTTCCACAAGCGGTCCCGTAGCTCGTTCACACGCTTATCCATGACTGCCACTTCTGAGTTGCGCTTATTCAAACACTCCCTCTGTTGCTGCAGCTTGGCAGTCTGCTCCTGATTCAATTTGTTTCTTAGCTGAATAAAGAGAAGAGAGAAAAGGGTAAGGCTTGGGAAGACAAATCTTTGAGATGACAAAATATTCCAAAAAACACAACTACCTAAGTCTTGAATAAACAAGCCCTGTCATTTCCCATCCTCCAGCTGAAAGCTAACCAACACGTGCTCTACTTCTGGCTGTGGTCATGAGGAATACAGGAAATTTCCCACATAGGGTAGTATGTTTTGTTTTTGAAAGGAGTGCTTGTGTTTTGTTTGGGGCTTTTTTTGTTGTTGTTGTTGTTTAAGGAGAAACCACCACATAATCAGTATTTCCTGCCAGTAGTCTATAAATCTCTATGTCACTGCCACTGTGGTTTTTACATATAAATAGTAGTTCTATTTGTTTTTAATTATAAAGTTACCTGCAGTTCCTTGTATAGTCGATCAAGCTCAGCTACTGCAGACTGGTTGTCATGGTATCCATCAATTCTACCATTCTTCAGCATCTCCAGTTGTCTGGTGAGTTCCTCAACTTTTGCCACAGCCAGAACTAGCTCTCTTTGTTTCTGCTGGAACAAACTATTCATCTGTTCGATTTCTTCCACTAGAAGGAGAATAAGAACACAGTAGCAAAGATTGAAACAAAAAACAAGAATGGATTCCTTCCCAAGCAGTTAGGCTCTAGCATGTTTGCTAATAAAAAGCAGCACAGTCTTTCAGAAATGTCTCAGAATCAACATTCCCAATTTATACAAAGACAAATGAAATGTGAAAATCTGCATCATTCTTTCCATATATCTTTTGCACAATGGATAGAAGTATACTCTAGCTAAAACTGTCCTGATCATTGGCACCATCTTAATGGTTAATTCATAATGAATGGGTTATTCATAAATAATAATAATGGTTAATGCATTAACCAAATGATATCACAAACTGTGAAACCGCACAGCAAAACTATTTAACTGTTCACACCTTTATATCAGTTTCCAAAAATTATTCTTTTTTCTATAACATTGGTTTTGTGAAACCAGACATCTGCCTACATTAAGAAAGTGTTATAGGGGCAGCTGGGTAGCTCAATGGATTGAGAGTCAGACCTAGAGATGGGAGGTACTAGGTTCAAATTTGGCCTCAGACACTTCCCAGCTGTGTGACCCTGGGCAAGTCACTTGACCCCCATTGCCCACCCTTACCACTCTTCCACCAAGGAGGCAATACACAGAAGTTAAGGGTTTAAAAAAAAAAGAAAGAAAGAAAGGGTTACTCTATAAAAACTTAATTTGAATTCTGTAGAACTAAATTTATAAGTGTTCTAATAATAGATAATAATTCTAATAATAACTGATGGTAGATCAAACTATTAATACTACTGAAAAAAGGTTCACCTAACAGTAAAATCCTTTAGACTCTTACTATATATAATGGAACCAAAAAAGAAACCATGAGAAAATTTGTCAAAATATTTTTTCCAAAAAATAGGTTTGCCAAAAAACTCAAAATCAGGTCAAAGGAAGTAATTATTTTACAAAAGTTCAGAAAAGCAACATATAAAAAAATTACTTACCTCGTCTAACACTAATCTTCTGAATACAGAAATATTTTATTCTTTGTATTTGCCAATAGTTTAAATAAATGTTTAGAATACGTTAAAAAAAAAAGGCCAAGTCTTTGAAAAGTTATTACACTCAAAAAATAATACTGTAAGCATTTGGATTGAGCTTTATTCTTTCCTGTATGTTAACTGATATTTTTCTTTTTAAATCCTTACCTTCTATTTTACAGCTACTAAAGATATGGGTTCCAAGGCAGAAGAGAAGTAAGGGCTAGGCAATTGGGGGGTTAAATTACTTGCCCAGTGCTACACAGCTACAAGTGTCTGAGGTCAAATGTGAACTCAGGTCCTCCTGACTGCAGCCCTCGTACCCTATCCACTGAACTATCTACCTGCCCCCCCATCCCAGCATTTATTTTTGTCCAGACCAGTGATTTCATCAATGTGAGAATCCCCAACTGTGACAGAAATTCAAAAGAAATTCAGAATGTTGCCTGGGATAGAGAAATTGAGTAATGTGCTCATGGTCACAAAACTGGTATGTATCAGAGGTAGGATTTCCTGCAAGTCTTCTAGACCTCAAGGTTTTTTCTCTATCTTACATATGATAGGTGCTTAACCAGTATTTATTGTATTAATATATCTCACAGAATATATGAAGCTACTCACCAAGTTTTCCATTACTGAGTCTTTTCTGTTCCACATGACCCTTAAGGGCTCTCACTTTTTTCAACTTGGCTTCCTGATTCTCAGCAATTTCCTTCAGTCTTTTAAGTTTTTCCTGTTCAGCAGCTTGTTGCTGCTGGCGCTGATCTTGCTGCTTTAAAAACTTCAAGCGTTGTTCCTTAAGAAAGAAAAAATGAATAGGCATGTTACTTTAGATAGGAACAGATCAAATATTTAAATTATGGGACTCAGAAATACCCATTTTACTTCTTTGGCATAATTAGACCAAGAAAATAAAATATATATATAAAGCTAGGATTTTCTAAAGTTGGAGTAAATTCTATTATATCTCTTCTAGAAAACTGTTTTATATAACAATATAGAAAATTAATCCTCTACTGGAATATCAGGGGTAATCAAACTGGCTAAAAGATCAAAGATTTATTGATGATTTAGTAATTTAGTCAAACATTTTCTCAGAAAATAAATCCAAAGATTCACTTATATTACACAAATCATTTTAAGGTCAAGTAATGACTTTCAGCCTAGAAGTTTGTTCTACAAATAACAAGCAATCCTATATCTCAAAACATATTACCTTGGTAGCCAGCATTTGCTGCTGAGCCTCAATCTGCTGCTGTTGGCGTGATGCCATCTCTTGCAGCTCAGCAAGAGTCATATCTATCTTGGGACTATTAACCTGCAAATGAAAAATCAAAACCCAACTAATTACAGAAGAAGCATCTAGTTTCCCCTCTCACATATTCTTTATTCTGTCTACAATTTGTTTTTTAAGCCTTACTTTGTCTTAGAATTGGTATTAGTTCTAAGGCAGAAGGGCAATAAGGGCTAGGCAACTGGGGTTAAGTGACTTGCTCAGGGTTATGCAGCTAGAAAGTGTTTGGGGTCAAATTAGAACTTAAGACCTCCTGTCTCCAAGCCTACCTCTCTTATCCACTGAGCCACCTAGCCACAGTTTTAAAAGATTCATATGAAAACTTACTATGTCAAAATGACTTAACTATGTTTATAATAAAACAGACGTGTTGATGGAAACTCACAAGTTAATCTATAGAATTAACATTTTAAATTTTGAGTTATAAGCTAAAAATTCTGTAAATCAACATAAAAGCAGATTAACTTTAGAAAACTAACATATCTATAGTTTCTGTCTGCCTATTAATGACAACCATTCTTCCTACTGGTTCAACCACAACATAAAATGGCAAAGACACCAGACCTAGCAGTGGTCACTTGTTTTCAATTAAGGGAATGAAGCCAACAAATAATTTTAGGCACCAGTATCCAAGGAATACTAGTTTTAAATAACAATAAAGCTATAATTAATAATAATGATACATTTTACACAGTACTTCAGAATTTCCCAAAGCATTTTAAATCCATGGCTTTCATTTGACCTTATAGTAATGTATTATTACTCCATTTTACAGATAAGGAAACTGAATTTTGGTACAGTAACTTGTCCATGATCCCCCAACTATTGAATGTCAAAGGTGTATAGTCAAACACAGGTATAAGTGAATCTAAGACGAGTGTTTATCTACTATACCAGTGATGGGCAAACTTTTTAAAGAACGCGCCATGGGAAAGGAAATGCTCATCTGTCAGCCTGTTTCTAAGACAACTCTTTCGAAGTTTCATTGTACTGTATCCGACTCGTTGTATTCGTCAGATTAGGAATAATGTCACAGGGCGATAGAACATTTCAGGGGGCTGCATTTGGCCTGCGGGCTGTAGTTTGCCCATCACTGTACTATACCACTTTGCCTCTCATAAAACCAGGGTTGTTAAACTGGGGTCCATAAACTTGGAACTTTGTTTTTTAATTTTTATAATTATTTTAAGATAATTGGTTTCCTTTCTAATGGAATATATTTCATTTTATTCATTTAAAAATATTACTCTGAGAAGGGATCCATAGATTTAACTATATTGCTAAATATTGACACAAAAAAGTAAAGAATCCCAGGCTTAGGCGCTGAAGTAAGAAAAGTAAAAGCTAAGGTCTCTGATTCCTTGGTTCCTTCCTAACACCACTACAAACAAAAAAAGGGAGTTAGGGAACAACTCAGATGCACCAAAGGAATCCAGTGCACCTGTATCAGTATCAAGAGACACAGTAAGGGATGGAATAGCAGAAAAGGCATAAAAAAGTAGAAGGTCTAGAGTTCTAATCTATCACTTACCCCTATAAAACTTTAGAGCAAATAATCCCTCTGAGACTGAAATTTGGAAAAGTAATACCATTATCATCAAAATAAACATCCAAATAAATACTTACACCATTTTCAATTCTTCGATCACTAGGAACTTTAACCCCATTTCTCTTTGAGCTGGGATCCTGAATCCTTGGTCCACTCACTAAACAGAAAATTCAAAGCTATACATTAAAGATACTTTTTTTAAAGCAGATTTTTATAGACTACAGAAAATTTCATAAAATGAGGAACTGATACAAACAGGACTAAGTAGCCAGTAATTATCTGAGACCAGATTTGAACTTAGGAAGATGAATTTTCCTGACTCCCAGCCCAGCAACTCTATCCACTGGACCACCCTGCTGTCCTAAATAACCTTTTGGGAAGTATTAATCAGCTGAAGAGACTCTAAAGGGGAAATCAGGATGGTGTAGGGATCTGAGAAGACAACTTTTGAGTGGTTAAAGGAAACTGGAATGTTGATCCTGAGGAAAAGATATGTTAAGGAGAAAATAAAACAGCTGTTTTCAAATATTTGGAAGGGTCTTAGACGATAAAAATAGGTGCCATGTGGAATGTGGTACAACTGGCTCTGCCATTTAGTATTCATGGGGCCTTGGTCAAGGCACTTAATGTCTGGCTCTTAGTAAGTGCAGGATGGTACTCGACAACCTCTAATGTCCCTTCCTGCTAATGGTTCTACCAACTTGTCAAGAGGTTATGGTTTAATATAAAGAAAAACTTCCTAACAATTAGAACTATTTGAGAATAGATTGGAGTATCTCAGAAGGTTGTCCATCTCTAGAAGTCTTTATGTTAAATAAGTCCTTGGGCAAAGCCAGAGTTTGAATACTGCCTCTGAAAACACACATGGTAGTGACTCTGAACAACTCTCTTCTCCATTGGTGCTCTAGGCAAACCTCTAGGTATGTAAATTGCAGAGGAGATGATTATTGTCCTGCTAGAGGGAGTTTCCTCAACATGGACTTCCTATACCAAACCAATCATACATCTAGTCACTATCAGTCCATGTTGTAAAAAGGATTCCGGACAAAGATTAATCTAGATGACTTTTGAGGACCCCTGGGAGTCTGTAATCTTCTGTAATCTCATTTACATAAAAATATTAAGTAGCAAGGACTTTTTTTTGAACCTTGAGTCCCAATTTATAAACATTTTTTTTTAACTCTTATTTTCTGTTGTAGTAACAACTCTAAACATAGCAAGGCTGCCAGACAAATGGTATTAAGTGACTTGCCTAAAGTCACACAGTCATTAAGTGTCTGAAGCCAGATTTGAACCCAGGTCCTCTCAACTCCAGTTCCGATGCTCTATCCACTGTGCCACCTACCTGCCCCTACACACTTTCTTGATTACAGTAAATGTGAGACCTAGCTAAGTTCAAGCAACTTGAATAGTACTAAGACTTGATGTGCACAGAAAAGGAAAACATTTTTTATTCAAGTTTATGAATATAACAACACTTTGTGGCTCTGTTTTCTACCATGAAAAAAGTTTCTGTTTCAAGATTTTATTTTACTTATTACCACACATTTTTGCCTTCCATGTCTTCAGAGCTTTGCTCAATGGAGTCTCAGGCTTTGCCCTCCTACAAAAGTCCTCCCGAGTAAGAGACTAAGCTGGAAACTTGATGAAATGGGGCTTTTCACATCTCAGCAACTAAAAGCCAGTAAGATAGAATGGCATGGAGCTTCTTCTCTTTTCATAGGAGACTAAAACTACATATTGCACTTTTGAAAGACTAATCAACAAATTACAGTCTAGTGAAAGAAGACATTTATTTGATCTGAAAAACTAACTTGTAAAATCCAACTCATTCATCAGAAGATCAATGCAGTGATTTCAAAAGAGAAAGCAAAAATAGCTCAGGTAATGCACTAATTTTTCCTGGTACAGATGGATAACAGGTGAATGCATTTACCATTTTTTTAAAGCTGCATTAATAAAAACAGGTCAATACTTTTTTTAAAAAAACTAAACATTTATCACATAAAATTAGTTATGTCAAATTTTTTAACTACAAATCTTTAAGATTTATACTAATTATATTTTTAGCAACAGTGAAATTTAAAATTTTCCTTCCAGACAAATAGTAAAGCAGGCAAACTGCCTTTTTTACTCAATAGAGGTATAAATCATAGTTTTGCAACTTTTCTATTATAAAAAACAATTTGGTTTTGGATTTAACTTTACCTTCAAATGTCCATATAAAATCTTCCAATATTTCAAGATTTATAAGAAGATATAATCCAGGTAAAACTACTCTCAAGTTTTCTTTTGGAGACTGACCTCAACATTAACTCCAAAAGACCAAGAATCAAACTATAGCTATTTATTAATTCCTCTCCCAGTTATTAGGTGTAGATTTTTTTCAAACTACTATTAATAAGAAACCACCTACCTATATCCCTGCTAGGAGGACGTTCATGACGAAGAAAGAAACGAACTTCACTTTTTTGGATTCCAAGACGTTGTAGAACATCAAACATTCTCTCGTTATCAGCAACTGGACGCTCTTAAAGGAAAAAAGGAAAGAAGAGAAATGAAAAAAGATGTTCTATGCACAAACATGCAAACAAAAAAAGGGAGTAGTTCACCATTTACACTTCATATATGCAAAGTTTCTAATGATAGGAAATCAATAAAATCTTAAGAAAATAAACACAATCTCAAAATTAGAAGATTCTAAATCTGTTTTGTCCCTAACCTCACTCTCTCTGCCCACCACCATATAGTTAATCATTTGCCAAATCTTGCTGTTTCTACCTCAACATCTCACTTATTTCTTTCTCTTCATTCCCACAGCCAACACCTTAGATCAGACCATCTCCTCTTGGCTGGACTATTGTAACAGCCATAGTTCAATTAATCTTCCTGCCTCCAAAGTCTCTATCCATTCCCGTTACAGAGATGTCAAAGTGATTTTTCTAGAGGACAGGCCTGATCATGTCACTTCTCTATAAAATAAATTCAGTGGTTCTTATCATCTCTTAGATCAAATATAAATTCTTCAAAGATCTTTATAATTTGGATTCAGTTGTGTTTTCTTCCTCATCTCTAGGCTCCAGAAGAGGTAGGATGCCTCACATCTTGTAAGCATACATCTCTTGTCTGATTTCCAGAAAGGTAGAAAAGGAGGAAAGGTAGACACCTAATTATACTGCTTCCCTCATGCATCACCTGTCTGTTCTCTAGCCTCCTATGAAAAGAGAAGAAGCTCCATGCCATTCTATCTTACTGGCTTTTAGTTGCTGAGATGTGAAAAGCCCCATTTCATCAAGTTTCCAGCTTAGTCTCTTACTCGGGAGGACTTTTGTAGGAGGACAAAGCCTGAGACTCCATTGAGCAAAGCTCTGAAGACATGAAAGGCAAAAAGCCTGAGACTCTATTAAGGATAATACTGAGCCATAAAGCAGCTGAAGTCTATCATGTTATCTCAACTTTTCACTCTCCCTCTCATCCTGCAAAAACAGTAATACATGCATTTTCCTTGGGAATCTAAACTAGGCTGTTACATGTTGATTAATTATCTTATAGAAATCATTTACTTTCATTGTGTATGAGGAAACTTGTACAAAGATCCTAGCTTGTTTTGCACTCTCTATAAAATGGAAACTACAAACAATATAGTTTATCTTGATCAGCAGTCAGCTTTTCTCAATCCTCCCAATCTGGCTTTGTTCTCTCTTATTTTCTCTCATCTTACATCTCCCTCACCCCACCTTGGAAACCCTCAAGTAATTTGTCAGGCAAGACTTGACAAACTGCTGCATCAAATTCTTGTTCCCTTGCCTAACCTGCCCAAAGTCCTCACAATACAACTGACTTTGAAAATCTCACTAAATTTCTCAATGATTAGCAAATTCCCACCTGCTTATATAGTGATTCTAAAGCCCTATACATCATCAACCAAACCCCAGTCTTCATCCCCCATTGCACATTTACTATTCCCATCCTTTTAAACACCCATCCCAAAGCCCCAGCCAAACTACCCAATCCCCCTTTCCATAGTACCCTCTGGAATTGTTACCACCAAAAAGTAGCATACTTGCTTGCAACTTAAATCTTCCTTTCCCAATGCTTCCATCTTTCTTGCTCCCACAAGACCTGGCTTCCTCCTGATGACCAAGCCTCCTTGACCACCACCCCCCCTCCAGCACTAATGATACTTTCACTCATTTTCCTTGATGCTCTGATTGAGTTAGGGTCCTTGTTCCCCAATACCACTTCCAAGTTCTCCCCTACCACCATCAGTCAATTACATCACTTCCATATCATCTACATATTCCATCCAATCAAAATCTTGCTAACTGTTGTCCTCAGGCCTTCAAGACCCTCCTTTTCCTTCTTCAGTGAGTTCAGTATCTAGACCAAAAACCTTCCTCCCTAATATCTCGCTCCATACAAGAGGACTTCAACATATATAATGGCAAATCCCTCAAACACTCTAATATCCCAGTTCCTCAACCAACTCATTTCCTATGACCTACTCCTGCACCCCAATTGAGTCACACAAATATGGTCATAAATTTGATCTTGACATTATTCACAAATGTATCACCTTCGTGTTCATTAACTCTAAAATTCCCTTACCTGATTACCATTTCTTGACTTTCCACATCTCTCTATGCTTTCTAATTCTAAACCCTGCTTTTCATTCACACTGCAACCTTCAATCCCTCAATCTCCTCAGGTCTCTCCTGGGGCATTACCCCTGAACTACCACATTCTCTCCTTTCCCATCATGACCCACTGGTAAACTAGTTTAACTCTACACTATTCTCTTCTTGAGCTCTTTGTCCCTTTATCATACTATCAAATATGCCCTACCAAGCCTCAGCCTTGGACCTTTTTCACCATCCACAGCCTTAATTCCTATCCTAGTGATGATGAATCAAATTAGAGAAAATCATACAACTGTTCTAAGAGGATTAAATACAAATTTATGCTACATAACTTCAATTGGCCCTCATTACCTCACTAGGTAACCCTTCTACACCTTCATAATTAATTCACTAGCCCATTCACCACAGCAGCTATTCCAAATCTTTTCATTCTCTTCAAACTTTCCATTCCTCCCCATCCTCCCAACCCCTCAACTAAGAACCCAGCCTCATAATTATCCTAAAGAGATAATAAAAAAGCAGAATGGACCTACTTATACAAAAATATTTATAGCAGCTCTTTTTATGGTGACAAAGAATTGGAAATTGAGGGGATGTCCATCATTTGGGGAATAGCTAAACAAAATGTGGTGTGTGTATGTGTGCGCATATATATATATACACACACACACACACACACACATATATATACATACACACACATATATATATTAAAAAAACACTATTGTGGTGTAGGAATTATATAAGCAAGATGGTTTCAGAAAAAGCTGGAAAGATCTACCTGAATTGTTAAGAGCAAAATAAGCAGAACCAAGAGAACATTGCACATACACGGTAACAGTAATATTGTACAATGATAAACTGAAAACATGGCTACTCTAAGCAATGCAATGAGCTTTATAATCATGAAAGACTTATAACAGGGAATACTATCCCCACCTCTACAGAAAGAATGGTTGGAGTCAAGATAGCTGCAAATCAAAGCATACTATCTTTCACATCGTGTAATTACAATTTTATTTTGGGGTTTTGGTTTTGTGTGACTGTGCTCTTATAACAATGACTAATATGGAAGCATGTTTTGCATGATTACAAATTTTTTTTTCTAAATTGAGATTATTTCCTCCTTCATTCTTTATCTCAAAGAGGTAGCCCTTCTCCTTGTGAAAGAGAACCACTACTTACCCACACAAATGATCCCATTCCATCCCATCTCCTCTAGCAGACTGTCCCCTCTACCATCCCTACTCTATCATTTACTTTTAATCTTTCTCTATTGACTGCTTCCCAACTGTCTACAAACAAGTCATGTTTTCCACATTCTCAGAATGTCCTCAATCTTTCTTTCCTTGTTAACTATTTCCCCATCTTTTCTGCCTTTCTGGGAAGGCAGAAACTCTTTAGCCTATTTTTAAGAGGTTCTTCCACTTCCTCTCGCCTAATTCTCTTTTTAAAACTCTACAATCTGGTTTCTGACTTTCACTATTCAACAATAATAATAGCTAACATTTGTATAGTGTTCACCATGTGCCTTTACAGTTATCTCATTTGAGCCTCGCAATAACCCCAAGAACTAGGTGCAATTATTATATCCATTTTACAGATGAGAAAACTTAGGCAAATAGAATTCAAATGATTTGCCCAGGGTCACGCAGCTAGGAAGTAATTGAGGTTATATATGACCTGAGTTGGTTCAACCAAAATTTCTCTCTTCAAAGATACAAATGATCTCTTAATTGCCAAATCCAATAGTTTTTCTCCATCCTCAATTTTCTTAACCTCTCTTCAGCCTTTGATACTGAAGTCCCTTCTTCTCCTTGATACTCTCTCTTCTGTTTTTGGGACAGTACTCCCTCCTGGTTCTTCTGATTGCTCCTTCTTGGTCTCCATTCAGGTCATACCAATTAACCATGGATATACCACAGGTCTCTTATCCTGGGCCATCTTCTCTTCTTCTATACTATTTCACATGGTGATCTTGTCACTGATTCAATTATCATCTCCATGGTAATGACTTTCAAATCTACTTATTCAGCCCTCACTCTCTGCTGACCACCAATCTTACATTTTCTATTGCCTATTAAACATATCTAACTGGATGTCCAGTAGGTATCTTAAACTCAACATGTTTGAATTCATTATTGCCCCCAGAACCCTGCCTACTTTCAAACTTTCTTCTTATTGTCAATGACATCCCTAACCTCCCTAACCTCCCAGTCAATCAGGCCTTCCACCTAGGTGTCATACTCCATTCTTCACTATCTCTCACTCTTTTCCCACCCTCCCTCTATTCAATCTGTTGCTAAGGCCTATCGATTTCACCTTTACATCTCTTGAATATGCTCCCTTCTCTTGTCTGATGCCACCACTCTTAACACAGACCCCTCAATCTATTCACACTTGGAATAGTGCAACAACCTATTGATTGGTAGGCCTATCACAAGTCTCCCCTTACTCTACTCCATCCTCCATTTAGCCACCAAAGTGATTTTACTGAAGTGAAGATCATACGGCGTCATCCCCCTAACTCAAATTTCAGTGTCTCCCTATCACCTCTAGATTGTATATCCTGTTTGGGATTCAAAGTACTTGTTCCAGTTTTCTTTTATACTCCAAACTCTTATATACAGTGACATGCCTCCCTACTGTTACTCTTGGCTCTCAGCATTTTCACTGGCTATCTCTGATGGCGAGAATGTTCTGCCTACTTCATCTCTAATTCCAGGCTTCCTTCGAGTCTCAGCTAAAATTTCACCTTCTACAGTTAGCCTTTCCCAACTCCTCAATTCTAGTAACTTCCCACTATTAATTAATTTCTATTTATCCTGAATATAGCTTGTTTACAGATAGTTGTTTGTTTGGATTGTGATTAGTCTTTAATTGCATCCCCAGCTGCCAGCACAGTGCCTTGGCACACTGAAATGAATGCTTACTGACTATTGACTAACAACTTTCCAGTCTTGTTACACATCATAAGCATGAAACTCTATGTTCCAGTCATACTGGTCTTCTTAATATTTCTCATGCATGACGCTACAATTCCTGCTTCAATGCCTTTGCAATGGATGTTCTTTTAGTCTGTAATGAATATATTCTCTTCTCACTTCTGTCTTGTAGAATCTCTAGTTTCTTTCTCCAAAGCTCAGCTCAAGTGCCATTTTATGCATGAAATCCTTCCTGGATCTCCCCAGCTTTTAATTTATTCTCCCTCAAAAACGTCTTTGACCCTAAACATTTTCTCTGTGTACATATTTGTCTCCCCTGGTAGAATATTAAGATCTTTGAGGACAGGAATTGTTTTTTCCACTTCTGTCTCTGTAAATTCAGAATCCAGAACAACTTTTAGCACAGTGTAGGTGCTTAATGCTGGATGATTTAAATGACCTCAGAAGCCATGTGGTTCAACACATACATGAACAAGAATCTATACCTAATATGGGTGATCTGTCAACCTTTAAAGCCCTCTGTTGAAAGAGAACTTACTCCATTAAGCAGGTCACTGCATTTTCTAAACTAAAATAATTTCTTTTCATTTAATTTCATTTTCTGGTCTGAATTCCCTCTCTTCCATTCTCTCTCCTCCAATTGAGAAAGCAAGAAATACAAAATCTATTTATATGTACAGTCATATAAGACAAATTCTGACATTAGTCATATCTCCCCCCACCCCTAAAAAGATCCCCCTAAAGAACTGCACTGAGTCTATTACCTCTCCCTCAAGAGGGAGGTAGCAAGTTTGAGTCTTTGAGAATTATGTTTAGTTATTGTTAATCAAAGTTCTTCCCAAGTTGTTCAAATTTCTTTGCTTTACAATATTGTTGTAATTGTATACATTTTTCTGCTGGTTCTGCTCACAAGTCTTCCTAGGTTCCCCTTTATCACTTGGTTCAGCCATTCCCCAACTACTGGATACCTCTTAAGTTTCCAGTTCTTTACTACCACAAAAAGAACATACATACATATGTATGAATATTGTGAAAGGGAATTTTTAACTCCCTTTGTTTATTTCAACTTAATCAAGAACTTGGAGTGTTCCTCCTTTCACACTTAAGTCAGGTACTTGAAGAACCTTTTATTAGAAAAGGAAGTTCACACTCTCAAATAGATCCCACAAGCACTGCCCCCACCCCAACCCCACCTCTGAATAGTGCTAGACAAATTAAGAAACTATGATTGGTTCCTGAGGTGTGATGTGGGAGAACTGTTGGGTAGAGGAAAATGCTTATAAGGTGAGATCCAACAGGAAGTTGGGCCATTCTCATTTTGGATTCAGCTTTCTGATTTGGACTTTGGATTCTGGTGGACTTTCGGATTCAGCTTACTACATTGGTAACTCGGGCTGAAGAGGGATCCTTACTCTGGTGAGACTCTTGCCTCCTTGGAGTTAGAGATTGCCTTTTAGAGCTCAGCCTCTTTGGCGTCAGTCCTTTGGTTGGTGAAACGCTTGGCTGGAGACACTATGTGGGGCTGGTGAGAGTCACATTCGGATTCCCATTTGTGGTCTGGAGGCACTCAGATTCAGATTTAGGGTATTTAGCTAGGTAATATTTTCTATCTCCTTCCTATATTTCCCCCTTTACTATCTCTACTTTGCTGTAATAAAGCTACTAACAGCCTTGTGACTTGAGTTAATTTTTATAAACAGAGGTCACAAAAACTTTTTATAACTCTTAATTTGACCAAAACCAATTTTAACTCTTACAATTTAAATGCTATATAGAGAGATCAAGAGACAGAGAGTGTACATGAGTCCTTATCCTCTTTCTATGGTCTCACTGGGGAATAGACCTAGTAGTGAGTATTGTTAGGTCAAAGGCACAGTTTAATAGTTTTCGGGGCAAGCTCCAAATTGTGTTATGGTATGTCTTCAGTTCCACCAATAGTGCAATAAGTTAAATATTTTCTCATAGCTCTTCCAGCATTTGGTACCTCAAGAACTGTTTTTGATTTGCATTGCTCTAATTACTAAATTTATAACAATTTTTTCATATAGCTATTAATAGGTTAGATTTGTTCCTCTGGAAACTGCCTATTCATATCCTTTAACCATGTTTTTTGGTTTTTTGGTTTTTTTTTTAAACCCATATCTTCCATCTTGGAGTCAATATTGTGTATTGGCTCCAAGGCAGAAGAGTGGTAAGGGTAGGCAATGGGGGTCAAGTGACTTGCCCAGGGTCACACAGCTAGGAAGTGTCTGAGGCCAGATTTGAACCTAGGACCTCCCGTCACTAGGCCTGGTTCTCAATACACTGAGCTGCCCCCTAACCATGTTTTAATTGAGGAATGGCTCTACTTAAACATACAAATCAGTTCCCTACATATCCCTTTATCAGAGGACCTGATTCAAAGACTTTTTTCCCCCAATTCCAGGCTTCTATTTTAATTTTATGTACAATGGCTTTGTTTATTCAAAAACCTTTAAAATGTATGTGTCCCTTTTACTTCCTGTGAATCTTTTAATCTCTTGTTTGGTCACTGAACTCTACCCCATAAATCGGACAGGTAATTTCTTTCATGTTCCTCTAAATTGTTTATAAAACATTCATGTCTAAATCATGTACCCATTTGGAGCTTAGCTTAGTACGTGATATGAGATGTTAGTCTATACCTAGTTTTTCCTGGACTACTTTCCAGCTTTCCTAACAATCTTTTTTTTTTTTTTAAACCCTTACCTTCCATCTTAGAATCACTACTAAGTATCCTTTCTAAGTTAGAAGAGTGGAAGGACTAAACAATTGAGGTTAAGTGACTTATCCAGAATCACAAAGCTAGGAAGTAACTGAGGACACATTTGAACCCAAGCCCTCTCACTGCCAGGACTGGTTCTCTATCCACTGAGCCACTTAGCTGCCCCTTTCCTTTCAATTTCTGATTAAAAAAAAAAAAAGAATTCTTACCCTAGTAGCTGGGATCTTTTGAGTTTATCAAACACTAGGCTTCTGTGCTTGTTTGCTCCCGTATTTTGTATACCTAATCTCTTTCACTAATCAACCTATTTCTTAACCAGTAACAAATTGTTTTAATAATAATAGAAATAATAATAGCATTTACATAGTATTTACTATGGGCCAGGCACTTTAAGCATTTTACAAATATTGCTTTATTTGATCAATAATCTTGGGAGGTAGGTGTTATTATAATCTTCATTTTACAGATGAGGAAATTGAGACAAAGGTTATGTGACTTGCCCAGGGTCTAAGGTCATATAGTATGCTCAATCTACTATGTCACCTATTTGCCTTAAGGCAAATTTATAGTCTAGTTTGAGATCTGGTAGTACTAGAGTTCCTTCCTTCTCACTTTTTCACTAATTCCCTTCTTGACTTTTTGTTCCTTCAGATGAATTTTATTGTTATTATTTTCTAGCTCTATAAAGTAATACTTTGGTAATTGCATTGTTATGTCACTGAATAAGTAAATTAATTTAGGCAGTATTGCCATTTTTATTATATTGGCACAGTCTGAGTAATTAACCGTTCTCTGATTATTTAGTTGTCTTGATTTGGATAAAAGGTTTATAATTGTGTGTCCTTTTTTAGCAGGCATATTCCTAAGTATTTAATACTATCTGTAGATATTCTAAATGAAATTCCTTTTTTCTATCTTTTCCTGCTTTATTTTGATAACAATAATACAGCTTTGCTGATGGGTTTGTGTGGTTTTATTTTATATTCTGCAACTTTGCTGAAATTGTTAATTGTTTTAATTATTTTTAATTGACTCGAGGATTCTCTAAATTACACCATATGATAACTGTTCCCTCTTTGCCTATTTTTCCTCAATTTCTTTTTCTCCTCTTTTTTGCTACAGACAGCATTTCTAGCATGATACTGAATAGTAATGGTGGTAATAGACATCCTTATTTTTCCCCTGATCATATTTACAATGTTGGACCCTGGTTATAAATGGATATTACTTATATTAAGGAAAGCTCTATTTCTATAAGCATGGTTTTATTGTTTTTATTATTGATATAACATATATTATATACATTAACATAAAAACACAAATAAATATAATTAATTATGTTGATAGTTCTTATATCAAACCAGCTCTGCATACCTGGTATAAATCCATTCTGGTTATTGTATATAATCTTTGTGATATGTTCTTCTAGTCTCCTTGCTCATATTTTACTTAAAATTTTTGCATCAATATTCTATAGTTTTCCTGTTCACTTTTTTTTTTTTTTTAACCCTTGTACTTCGGTGTATTGTCTCATAGGTGGAAGACTGGTATGGGTGGGCAATGGGGATCAAGTGACTTGCCCAGGGTCACACAGCTTGGAACTGGCTGAGGCCGGGTTTGAACCTAGGACCTCCTGTCTCTAGGCCTGACTCTCACTCCACTGAGCTACCTAGCTGCCCCCTCCTGTTCACTTTTAACTCAAACTAACTTATGATTCAAGACCATACTGTGTCATAAAACTACGGAAGAGATAAGGAGTGCAAAGGGAAGGAGGAGGAAGAGAGAATGTCATATATGGGAGAGAAGCAGGTAGGTCAATTTGGTTGGAATACAGACTATTAAATCACTGTGCATGAGAGGTAGTGTGATACATTACAAAGAGTAGAGGATTTTGAGTACAATTCTGTGTTCAAGTCCTGGCTCTGTCATTCATCTGTGGGAACTTGGACAAGTCTCTACTTCTCCAGGCTTCAGTTACTCAACTATAAAATGTAGGAGTTGGATAAAATAATCTCCCAATTCCCTTCAGCTCTATAGCCCATAATCCTATGAAATAACTCTAGAAATAGACGATGTGCATTTCTAGTCTGGACAGACTATAAGGGCTTTAAAAACCAAATAGAAGAAACCACAGGAAGCTCTTGATGAGGGAAGGAACCTGAACATATCTTTTAGGAACAGCAATTTAGCTAATCTGCCCAGATTCCTTTCCTACCCAAGAACCTCCAGGGGGCTTCTTCTCACCTAGTTCTAGTCTACATTATTCTCTTCTTTAAGTATTCTGTCACTTTATCCTCTTGTTGATCTCTCCCAGCAAAGTTCCAGCCTTGGATCATTCCCATCAATTGCCTTTCTATTCATGTACTAAGTGAAGCTGGAAAAAAAAAAAAAAGGAAATTGTGCAAACTGGGTTCACTGCAAAATTATGTTACAGAATCGTAAGTGGGCTCTCATTGTAACAAGGAAACCTTTTTACTCCTCTCTAATCAATGAACTATCTCACTACAGTGACTTTTCTAAAACTTTTTAATCATCCTCATACTTCCCAAATGAGCCAACTAATTAATTTAATAATAACATACACATTTCCCTTGTGTGGCTTAAAAGCATGGGAAATGGGGGGAAAGTTTCTAACAAAACCCTCAGATATCAATTTTGAAAACTAATTTAAAACATTCAAAAATCACATAAAATATAAACTTTATTTGAAGGCAATTCACACTGAAACATCGACTGGCAGAGCCAGCACTAGAAATGACATCTCCTAACTCTACTACCCTTTCTACAAATGTTCTTGAGGATAAACAAGTGCTTTTTAAACAAAACCTTACTACTATGTCTCAAAAGTAATAAACAATGGTGATGGCACAGCCACAAGATTAGATTACCTGAACTACCCCACACTTCAGCCAAATGGCAGTCACTCTCTCCAGGTTCCTTACAAAGCTCTACCACATCTCTGCATGTTGTTTCTGGTGTAACTGGAACCTCTGTGAAGTTCTGTTCATTGTTGCTAAGGTACACAGTAAGAAACATCTAAAAAATAAAGGAAAAAAAATATAATGTAGATGGGATCACATCATTGAATATAATTTCTATAGGAAGTATTTATTTCTTTTTCCATGTTTAGAAAGTCCTTACATAAAATACATTTTTAAACGGCTTACGTAATCCTCTGAACCATGCTTGATGTTTGCTTTTTTATAGTCGCTTTCAATTCTGATAACGCTACTCTGAATTTAATCAAAAATAGATTTGAAGAGCCTATTGTTCCAAACCAAGATTTCCTTTCCACACAAATATCCAAAAATGTCATATGCATACTCTAAATAGGATGAATACAGAGGATCAATAACAGCGTAACACCTAAAAAGTTATTATTATAGGAGGAGAAAGTTGAAGCAGGTTAACTATAAGCAAAGTAGGCAAAAGACTTAAGACATACTGAAACGTAACTTTGAATAATTGTAAAGTTCTGTGAAAAATGGAAAGACTAAATTTAATAAGCAATAATCTATCAAAGAATGGCTCTTCTGGACCAAAAGCACTAGGCTACAATGCTAGTAAACTATGACTGTGGAAAAAAAACTTTCAAGTAGTGGCACTATTAGCCACTAAAAAAGAGCAGATATTCTGTGTACCCAATGTGAAAAGGTTCACACCACACTTTAAAACGTTATGGTTAACAATGCTGTCAGCATCATCTTGGAATATATAAAATAATAACATTTTTAAGGCTTTTTTACCTTGAATTCAAACTAAACAAATCACTATGACAAATACAAATGCAGTTTTTAGCCAAGGCGCTAAACTTAAGGTATTTTGAACATGATAAAATTCTAATACTATCAAATATCCCTGAATATTCTCCTTAAGACTGTTTATATTAGATTTAAAGAACCCATTTTTTAATAGAAATTATTCCTAAGACAACAATTTTGAGCAAATAGGAGTCAAGACCCATTCTATTTTTTTGTTTATTTTCTTTTTTTAAAAAGTCAGACAACTTAAATGAGAAACCTGGGACATCTTTTTCTTTTTCTTAAAATAGATGAGTCTCCCCAAAAAAATTTGTAAGGAAAATTTTAATAAAAAATACTGTCTATCTTCCTTTGTCACCATTCTACATTTACCACATTCACAGAGATTTTAAACACAAAACAAAATAACTTCAGTATAAATCATTTCCAAAGAAAGAGAACCTAACAAAAAAATAAATACGCTGAAAAAAGTTATGTATCTAATACTTGAATAAAATAATGGCTAACTTTATATCAATAACCATGATACATCTTAGTACTTCTGAAACAAACGATAACATTTAAATTTCATTTGTGTTGTTGTTCGTGTTCAAAATATCTTTATCAACTTTTCAAAAATAATCTCCATCCAACATAACACAAGTGAAAGAAGAACCAAAGAACATAATTTGAAGCACAATTTTTTTTAAAGAATATACTCTTTTAATGGCCATTATATTTAAAATCTGGAATTTATACTTATAGATCAACCTAAGGTACACACTATCCAGGACATGAATTTTTGTCAAATAATGAATCCTCACTGAAGCAGCTTACAAAGGAAAGCAATTATACTGAAATATAGTTTATCAAAATATTTCTTAAAACAACTTCACAAATCCCAGGTTTAAAATCCCTGCTGTAGAATGTTTTGTAGTTTGTATTCACATAAGTCCTATATTTCTCAGTAAGTAGACTCTCGGATATTTTATATATTCTGTAGTATATTTTGAATAGAATTTCTTTTCCTCCATATTCCTGAAGCTTTTATTGTTCAGCTACAGAATGGTTGGCAATATGTTAGGTTTCTTTTATATACTATTACTTTGTTGAAGTTATTATCTCTAATATATTTTCTAATCAATTACTAATTCCACTAATTTTTAGCTGATTCTCTAGGGAGCCATTATATCATCTGCAAAATCATTTTATTTTTTCTTTGCCTATAGGCATTCCTTCAATTTCATTTATCTTTTTCCTTTGGCTAGTATTCTAGAACTAAGTTAAACAACGACAATGGGATGTCTTTTTATTCCCTATCTTATTTAAAATGCCTATTATGTTTCTCCATTACAGGTGGCACTAACTTTTAGCCTTAGGCAGATACAGTCAACTGTATAAATGAAAGGTACCTGTATTCTCCACACTTCTCAGTGCTGTAGCATCTTTTTATTGTAAGCATCATCATCCTTCCAATCATCCAGATTTATAACCTTGAAGTCATTCTAAACTCTGCCTTCTCTTTCATTCCTGTATCCAAACATGGCTAAGATTTTCAGGTTCTATCTCTACATCAACTCGTATACAGTTCATTACTATTCATATTGCTCTCATCATTTCTTTCCTGGACTACTATAAATGCCTCTTCTTAATGGGTCTCCTTGATTCTAGTCTTTCCCCTATTTTCTTCATATAGCTACTAAAATAATCATCATAAGGCACAGGTCTGACCATGTCACCTTCCAGTTCCAAAAAGTCAGTGATTATACCCTATAGTTTATCCTAGAGATAAACTCTCTTATCTGGCATTTAGGGCTATCAATCTGGATTTCATTTTCCTTTTTGGCTTCATTCACAAACTATAAATTTCATCTATACTAGACCACTAGCCATTCCTCAAATTTGATATTTTATGTCACGGCTTTGTGAACTCCATCTTCTATCTCTCACAATTTTTGTCCTCTTTCAAGGCATTGTTCAGCTGTCACCTTCTCTGAGATACCTTCCCTAATCCTCCCAGTTGATAATATATTCTTACTCATTTTTTTAGGTAGTATGTTTGTTTACATTATTTACCCTAGAAGAAGGCACTCTCTTCAAAGAAAGAAATTGCCACATTTTTGTCTTTGCATTCCTACTGCTTTGGACACAGTAGGTCCTTAATGACTGCTGAACTAAATAAATGACATTTGAGAGACAACTTGAATCAAAGTTCTATATATGAGATTGCTGTAGAAAAGTTCTGGATAAGTGATACATAGGTACCCTACTAAAGGGATCTCAAAAAGTGTATAGGTGAGGGTTTCCAGTCAGAGTGACAAAGCAGTCTTACACCTCCTTACCTGGCTGACAAGTCTCTCCTTTAGTAGCTGCTATTGGGAATGCTATATGCAAAAGTGTAAAGGAGAGAAATTAAGCAATTAATAGATGAATATACCTAAAGTAGTGAGTCAGTGCGTAGAAGAAAATATGAGTTTATCAAGACAAGAAGATAGGAGGCATGGCAATGAGTGAAGAACAGGCAGGTGCCATCGATGTGCCAGGCACTGAAATGTTTTACAAATGTTCTCTCAATCTCATTTAATCCTATTAATATGCCCACTTTACAGTTGAGGAAGCCAATGATTTTTTAAATGATAAAATATGTAATAAGGTATACTTTGGAAGAATATACTGTATATAAAATTTAAGATCTCAATATAAAGCAATTTCAACCCTCTCCAAGCTAGTACTATAATGTGCTGTAGATGTATTGCCACTAAAAACAAGACCTATCAAAAGCATACATTTTTAACTAACACAAAAGTGGCTTATTTAATGAAACTTTTTACACAGAGTATTTTTTTAATATCTCAGTGCAAAAAATACAGATCCATTACACTAATGTAGCAACAATGCATCAATACTGTTTTCATTAGTCATTAGTAACCAACTTGAATAAAATACAAGGAAAAAAAAAGCACAATGAAGCTCATGAAAATATATAAAAATCAGCCTGCTCTTATAAAACAAAAAATTTAAAACATCATAATGGAAGAAAATTACTTGAGAGGTTAAATGACTTGCCCAGGATCACACTGCCAGAAAATATCAGAAGCCAGATCTGAATTCAGGTTTCTCTCATTCCAAGCCCAGAGCATTATTTATACACTATACCACCTAACTATAAAAATACATGAGTAAAATAACATAATCCAGGTGAGAAAAACAATAAAAACACACATGAAACAAACAACACATAACTGTGTAATACAGATTACATATATTATAGGAATTCACAGATCATCTAGCAAAAAGAAGCTACCATCAGTTCTCATGCAAGCAGTTAAAAGTGAGTAAGACTATGAGAAGATTGCTATCCTCCCAGTCACCCAGATTCCCAACATCTAAGTCATATATGATTCTTCTCTGTCTCTCATCCCTCATATTCAGATATCAAACCTGATTACTTTAAGCTGCTCAACACTTTTTGCATCTGCTCTCTTTCCTCCACTCACATGGCTATCACCTTAGTTCAAGCCTTCATCATCTCTTATTTGGACTCCTAATTGGTTTTTCTTGCATCCATTTTCCTCACGGCTGCCAAAAGACTATTTCTAAATCACAGGTCCAACAGCTAGGCCCAGCTATATCACTTCCTTGCTCAATAATGTCCAGTGGCTTCCTTTCAGTTTTAGGATAAAATACCAACTCCTCTGTTGAGCATTTAAAGCCCTTCATACACTGACTCAAACCTATCTTTTCAGGCTAATTATACATTACTGCCTTTCACATATACTGTGCAGTCAAACTGTCCTACCAGCTGTTCTTCATACATTCAATCTCTCACCTCTATGCCTTTGCCCAGGCTATCTTCCAAGCCTTCAATACTATCATTCCTCACTTTTGCCGCCCCTCCCCCCACATCACTATTGCCCCTTCAATGGTCAACTCAACTGCCACTTATTTAAAAAAAAAAAAAAAAAACAAAGAGGGCAGGCTTAGTGGATTGAGAGGCAGGCCTAGAGACCAGAGATCCTGGGTTCAAATGTGGCCTCAGACGCTTCCCAGCTGTGTGACCCTGGGTAAATCACTTAACCTCCATGGCCTAGCCCTAACCACTTTCCTGCATCAGGAGAACAGTACTGATTCTAAGATGGAAGGTATGGATTAAAAAAAAAACAACATACAGATTATATGGGATAGAAGAAGTAAAGTAACCAAATACTTGTGAATTAAGAGGTTAGTTTTATGTATGCAAATAAGTTATATAAATAAAAATGGTGATTCATAATCAAGGTTAAACTCAATGGAATGAAGGCAGAATTCAGTCTTGAAAGATATCTATTGACAGAGTATAATAATATAGTTGTTCCAGAAAAAAATAACAAAAACAAAAATGGCCAATGAGATACAAGGGCCAGGAAAAAAGCATGATAGAAACCAAGGGAAAAGTGTTTCCATCATGAAAAGATTTTAAAATAAATTAACCTAAACTTATAAGGCAGTTCTATTATAAATTCATGACTTTACATTTCTGATTCCATTTTTTAATAGCCAGTTCAAATCTTTCAAATCTAAATTGGTTTTCACCTAATGTAAGAGGCAAGGATGTGAATGAGGAAAATGACATAGTATGGCTGGATAACTTGCCCCAAGGATAATATGTTATCAGAAACATTAGTTTAGTGCTTGCCCCAAATGTTCCAGGTACAATTCCAAAATTATGCTATGCTGCATTTCTCATCTGGCTATCAAAACAAGAATGCAGCCAGTTTTAAATAGGTAGATCAGATTCTGTACCTAAGTAACCAGAGCTCCTCAACTCTTAAATTACTCACAGAATAGAGTATATGGTGCCCAGAGAAGACTAGGCACTCTGCCCAATCTTCCAACTACACAGCATCCCCAAAACAGACAAGTATTGAGGACACAGGAAGGGTCCAGTCTCAGGGATCTTAAGAGCTCAAAAGATATCACTTCAAGCATAACTTATATACTACATAACAGCTGTATGACCTTTGTTAAATCATACTTCTCTGATCTATTTTCACAACTATAATTTGTAAATTGAGAATAATAATACTAATATTACCTTCACTTCACCACATTACTGTTAGGAAACAGAAAAGTAAACAAAAAAATGTAAACAGAAAAGTAAACTATTATTACCAGGCAAGGACAAAAGAAACAATGAGTAATTTACCCATAAGAAATGTTTTCAGAAGCATAATTATTAAGGGCATTACAAATATAGTATGCAAAGTACAAGCATAATTACAAGTACTGATTTCAAATATAAACTTCTTAAGTAAAATATTTAAATCATTTACTGATGGAGCAAAAGAGAAAGAAGGTCTAAACTTTCATTTTAAATACATTTTAAAGCAAAAAAAAAAATTTGCAATCTTATCACCAGTTAATTGTAATGCTAAAAATTATAGTTTCAGATCACTGTACTGGTTAATATAACTGGATTATTCACAGCTATTCATCAAAAAATATTGCTTTTACTTTATATGATGTTCTGGTTCTGCTCACTTCCCTCTGATCACTTTCAATCCCAGGGCCTCATGATTTAAAATGTCATCCTTCTCCAGAGGAAGAACTGATGGGATCTGATTGCAGACCAAAGCATACTACATTTCACTTTCTTATTTTTTGTCTGAGATCTCTTCCACAAAATGATAATATGAAAATGTTTTATAAGAATGCACATGTAAAATCAATATCAGATTGCTTATCATCTCAGGGAGGAGAGAAGAGTGGTGGTTGAGAAAGACTGAGGGAGAGAGGGTAGAAGGAAAGGAAAGAATTTAGAACTTAAATTTTTTTAAAAGAATGTTAAAATTGTTTTTATATGTAATTGGGAAAAATAAAATATTTTAAAAATAAATTTTAAAATTATAGTTTCATCTCTGCACAAGAAATTATTAACCGTTGCTTTATATTATTAAATATTCAATCTGGACCCTCAAAACACTCCCATTTTTAAAAGTTACCAAATATCAGCCAATTCTCAATATTAAGTCTGAAGTTTGCAAATTGCGGGTTCTCTACATAATCAATTGTACTACATGGTACACAGTTTTAGCTCCCAACTAACAAGAAAGTGATTGAATTTATTACATAGAACATAACTAAAATCACTTAACCAAATAACATAGATTAACTACCAGTTCGGGGGCTATTAAGGCAAATAAAAACAACACACTTAAAAGATAAACTTACTTTGAAGTATTAATTGGTCAAAAAGAAATGAATTTCACTTTTCCATCTCATATTTAGTTTTTTGCTTCACTATAAAATCACAAAACTTATATAAAATGTTTAATAAGTTACCTAAGAGTACATCAAGTGTTTCCTTCTCAGCTACTGAACAGCTACTCGAGTTTAAATGCACTGGCACTTATCCAAAAATGGCTAAAAAGGAAATGATGCAACATCCATGGAATTAAATAGGAAATCCTCTGTTTGAACCCACAATAATCCAAATTATTAACAAATTATCAACAGCAGTTCATTTCCTTTTGGTCAGACAATTTTTTCTAAATCTACCCAAACTTTCCCCCTAGTTAACAGTAAAAGACTTTAAAAAACAAAGTAAAAAGAAATATCTTTAGTCAGGGGTAATTTCTTCCAACAAAATGCAAGATACATCAAAGTACATAAAGTTGTGCTAAAACCATAAGTTTTCTTTCCTGTCTGAAGACTGAGTTTCTACTACAATGTAAATTAAAAGACCACTAAAAGAAAGCCAAAACTGAAAAACCAGTAATAGTTCAGAAGAACAAATAGTGAAATGGACTCTCTCCTGGGAATAGGTTAGTGGAAGAAAGTCTAATGTTGAATACATTGTTAGGTACAGTAACTCTATCAGCTGTTTTTGTTTAACTTTTTTTTTTCTTTGTGACAAGAGATGGTTCAATTCAGGAGAAAGAGGGCACAGATACAAGTCCAAACAATTTTGAGGAAATTATTGTGATTAAAAAACAAAAGACGAAACCTTTTTATAAAAGTGTGTCACATATTCTGAGCAATGGCAACAACAATGGAAAAAACAGAGCCTCCCCAGGTGACTACTTTGAAGGCCAACAGTCTTTTGGATGCACAGTTCTGGTATGTTTATTTAATAAGCAGTCACACCTTTTAAGTGAGTCAAGTAAATGATTAAAGACCAAAAGGGGGTGGGGGAGGTGAGGGCACTGGGTTTCTGGTAGTGTTGTCAATTACGTAATACTAAAACAACCAACATAAGATCCTAGTCTTGTCCAAATGCCTAAAGGCAATGATGTCCTTTGGTCTGCCATGTCTTTTAGAAGCTGATGTCTTCACTAAAATATACCACTGATTTCTGACTGCTAAATGCCATTTTCTTTCAGCTGCTACTAAGTTATAATCACACTTAAATAGTAAAAAAAGAACTTTTCTTTTGTATACTTTTTTAATGAATTGTTTTCAATTGCATGTAAAAACAATTTTTAACAAATTGTTTTCTGACATTTTTGCAATTCAGATTCTCTCCCTCACTCCCATCCTCCATCCCTTATGTCCCAGGAGGTAACCAGTCTGATACAGGTTATATCAATGCTTTCATGCAATACAAATTTCCATATTCTGTACTGAAGACACATATCACATGATATACTGCTTGGATCTGCAATGAGATAATTTTTTTTCTTTGGCTATGGATAGCGAAAAAGCACTTTTTTTTTCTTCCTTTCTTTCTTCTTTTTGTTTTCACTTTGATATAACTTTTTTAATCTCTTCCTATGGTTACATGATTCACCTTCTCTCCCCTTCCCTCTCCCAGAGTTGACAAGCAATTCCACTGGGTTATACATGTATTATCACTCAAAACCTATTTCCATACTATTCATTTTCGTAACAGAGTAATGAAAAAGCACTTTTCTGACAATGACCCTGAGGTATACATCCTCAATGTTACAGACGAAGAAACTGAAGCTATTGATAGGTTAAGCAGCTTGTCCAGTGGCCACAGCTAATGAGTATCTCAGGTGAGATTTGAACCCAGGTTTACAAAACTGGCAGATTCTAGGTGGCTTTAGTGGGAAAAGTACCATGCCTGTAATCAGAAAAATGACTTCATATCCAGTATCAGATACTTACTAGCTATATGACCCTAAGCAACTCACTTACTCTGTCTGCCTCAGGTATCTCAACTGTAAAATGATATCACCTACCTCCCAAGCTAGTGACAATAAGATATTCATAATGCACATAAAAGGCACTTAATAAATGCTTTTTTCCTTCCTTCCTGACTCCCAAGACTTGCATAGTTTTCTTACTATGACTTTGTTCAGTCATTTTTCAGTCTTGTCCAATTCTTTGTGACTACATTTGGAGTTTTTCTGGTAAAGATATAAGGTGGCTTGCCATTTCCTTCTCCAGATCATTTTACAAAAACAGTCAAGTGATTTGTCCATGGTCACACTGCTAGCAAATATTTGAGGCCAAATTTGAATTCAGGAAGATGAGTCTTCCTGCCTCCAGGCCTAGCACACTATCCACTATGACAGCTAACTGCCTTTTACTACAATTACTTCCTATCAATAAAATGACACAGCTTAGCTAATTTGGTAGAAACTAGGCAGTTACAACACTTCTTCAGTCTACCCTGGAAGATTTGATTATTCAAGCTTTAAATGTCTGCCCTGAAGTCATTTACTTCCATAGTGGTAGGCTGATTGTGTTCCAGGACTATGTTAGGTTTATGATTCATAAGGTTACATTAAGAAAATCATTCAAGATATCATAAATGCCACTTGTGGCAGATCGAAGTCTAATATTCATAGGAAGGTTAAACACTTATACTATGTAGTTTGTTGCCACTTAATTTGCTTTTAAGTTGTTATAAGCCCTGTTTGCCTCAGTTACCTCATCTGTAAATGAGCTAGAGAAGGAAATGGCAAACCACTTCAGGATCTTTGCTAAGATCACTCCACCAAATGAGGTCACCAAGTGTTGTACCCAACTGAAACAAACCAAACAAATAATTTTTATTGTTCTATTATTTTTCTTTTGATGCTATTAATCACTAGATTTATTCACAAAGCCCTTAGGCAAGTTCCAATATTACTGGCACTCCTGGGCTTTATACAAAGGAAATATAACACTAGCTTTTAACATAGTCTCTGTGTAAACATAGATCATATAGTTGGACATACTTAGACCTGAAAAGGATTTCAGGAGAATATATATATATGAGAAAACTTGTACAGAATTAAGTTGAGTCAATTTGTTGCAGAGAAGTTGAGGGACTTGTCCATGATAAAACCAAAACTTAAGAATACAGTAAAGTAAGAGAACAGAACAAGGATGGTATCAACTCTAAAAATGTATAAAAAGAGAATGAAAGAGTAGTATGAACAAAGTTTGTCTAAGGTGTGCCTATTATTTAGTTATGAATAAGAATTCGGAACTGGTACTGAATTTTATGTGATGGTTTTAAGTACTCATCACAGATTTTTTTTATCTTTTCTCATTAAATGGCTCCTTCGACAGTACTTTCTAAAAACATTCTTATGTTTTCTCACCCTCAAAAACCCATTATTGTCTTTACATCTCCACCAGAAGAAGCTAAACTCAAAAAGGTCATCTACAAGAGGTGACTCAACTTTTTCTCTTCTTATTCTTCTTAACTCCTTACATCTTTCTGATCTTTTCATTCCCCTGAAACTGCTCTCTCCAAAGTTACTGATGATTTCCTAATTGCTAAATCCAAAAGTTTTGGACATTTCAAACTGGATATTCCAAAGGTAAATTAACATCCCAAACAGAATTCATTATCTTTCCCCAACCTTGCCCTCTTCCAAACTTCCCTATACCATTAAGGGCAGACCCAGGCTTTAAACCTCAATGTCATCCTTTATTCTTCACTTGCATTCATCCCACATATACCATCTGTTGCTGAATCTTGTCATTTCTACCTTTTCCATATCTCGTGTGTGCCTGTCTCCTCTCCACTGAAACAGTCATAATTCTGGTTCATCACCTCTTGCAATAGTTTTCTAATTGGTATCCCTGGCTCAAGTCTCTCACTCCAATTGAGTCTCAATTCAACTAAAGCTTAGGTATCATTATGTTACCTCACCACTCAGCAATGTCCAGTGGTTCACTATCACCTAAAGGATTGAATATGAAGTCTCTATTTTTGGCACTTAAAGCCCTTCACAAGTTGACTCCTTCCCATCTTCTTCCATTATACTACCCTTTAGGCACTCTACAATTCAGCTTCATCAGCACACATACTATTCTTTGCACACTAATCATCTCACTGTTTGGGGGGTGGGGATGGGGCAGCTGGGCAAGGATTGTACACATTATTTTATGCTGTTTTTTTAATGCCCTATTAAGTTGGTTTTAATTCATTTTATAAATTTTAAGTTCAAAGCTGGATTGTTTGACTAGTCTAACTTAGGTCTGGCAAACAATAAAATGATCACAGTATCACAGATTTAGAGTTAAAAGGGATGTTAGAGGCCATCAAGTTTAACTTCTCATTTAGGAAAAAGATGAGCTGGTGCAGTGGATAATGTGGGGCTTGGAGTCAGGAAAACCTGAGTTTCAATATTGCCTCAGACACTAGCTGTGTTATCATGGGCAAGTCACTTTACCTCTGCCTCGATATCCCATAAATGTTGCAAGTATGGTTATAGTATGATACCTCTCATGTGTTGTCATTTAGTCATTTTTCAGTCATGTCTGACTCTTCATATTATTTCTTGACAAAGATACTAAGCACTGAGTAAGCACTTTATAAATTTTAGCTATCATTATTATTATTGCCCTGAGCACACATCTATAGGAGATATGTGAGATGGGATTCAAGCTCTCTATCCAGTACACTGTGCTCGATGCTCTGACGTCTTTTGTTCTCAACAAAGGATTTCAACAGAAAAGGGCAACTACGTGACACAGTGGACAGAAAGCCAGGCCTAGTGTTGGGAGGATCTAGATTCAAATGTGATCTCAGATACTTCCTAGATGTCACTTAACCCCTTTGTTTAGTGCTGCCCTTCTCTCCTAGAGTTGTTACTAGGACAGAAAGGGTTTTAAAAAAATGCTTTAATACTGATATAAAGAAATCAGTTGATCACCAACAAGAGTAGAGAGGTTTAGAAATAAGCAACTGTAACACGTGTTAATTGTTCTGAAAAGAAACCGCACCTCCACTGGCTTCCTAGCTTCTCTAATTTCTGTCAAGTGTCTTAACATGGCACTCTATAAAAAGTCTTTTCCAGTTTTCCTTAGTGTTAGTGCCATCCCTCCGAATTCATCTACAATTTATCCTGTATCTCTCTCTTCTGAATGCAAGTGTATTGCTTGTGGTCTCTCCATGAGATTGTGAACTCCCTGAGGACAGCCTTTTTGCCTTTCTTTGTATTCCCAGTTCTTGGCACAGAAACATAGTGTAGGCCCTTAATAATTGCTTGTTGACTTGGCTAGAAAAGGGGAAGGGAAGGAAGGTGGGAATAAACATTTTTATTGTTCCTACTAAGTGCCAGGCACCGTATTATATAAGCACTTTACAAATATCTCCCTTGAAACAACAGTCCTAAGAGCTAGGTGCTATTACACTACCCTCATTTTTAAGTTGAGGAATCTAAAGCAGACAGAGGTTAAATGACTTGCCCAGGGTCACAAAGCTACCAAGTATCTGAGGCCAAATTTGAACTCAGGTCTTTTTGACTTCAGGCTTAGAATCTGACTCCATTTTGCCATATAACTGAAAAAGACCCTCCAAAATAAAAGTTCAGCTAGCTTCCTTTTCTATGATGTTCATCAAACTAATAACCTAGTTTTACAAAGTAAGAAAATGTTCATTCTGTATCTAGACTTTCATGTGCTATCATTGATAGCTCTATTTTTTTGTCATGACTGTTGTTATTTTCTACCATACTGATAGTTTATAAAAGAGTGATTTTCTAATGTAAGTGATCCAACAATCACAGAAATTCATAATATAGCAATCTTCTGGATGTTTTAATAACTACTTTTTAATAAGATCACAAGAATTGCCAACTTTGACTACAATATCCATATGTAGACTCCACAGTATTTAATTTCTCTAGAACAGTATAATTACAGTATAATCGAAGTATTTTTAAATTTTTGAACATGCCTAACTATAGATCAAAACTTTTGATCTAAATAATACTGCTCTTAAAAATCATTGCATTCACTCTTTAGATTTATAGGTATGACTATTATAATTAAAGGTTAAATAGCATTATAAATATTATTTTTCAACAACATATAATTTGACCACATTAAATGGCTTTAATATGACAACCTAGAACTGTTTTGTTGGGTTTTTTTTAGTTTGTTTTTTTAGGAACACAGCAGTGCCACAGTGATTTCCTAACCTCAGTATTTCTACTATCTCTACACTAAGGAAAAGAGAAGGGAAAGGTCAAAGGAAGGTCAAAAGGCAACAGATTTCTATATATGTGTATATGTACATATATACAAAGACTTACACATATACACACACATACACATACATATATATGACAAAAATGGTAATAGCAACCTGTTAGACTAAGGTGAAAATAAGTAGATAACATTTCTTTCTGTTAGCATACTCAATTTATCTGAATAATTAAATGTTTTACAAGTTGCTAGAGTAATAGATTCTCCAAAAAAATGTAATAACTGCCTCCATGATAAAGCGAAAATGAATTGCATTTCATCAAGATGTTGAGAAATTTTTAGAAACAACAAGAAAAAAAAAAGAAAAAGAAATATTCTGTGGGCTCCTAAACCATTCAAGCTTTTCAAATTAGGATCTATACATTATAAATGTAGTCACTGATATCATATAGCTTACTCTCTCCATAGGTGGGGGGAGGAGCATGAAGAGAAGGAAGGAGAAAATTTGGAATTTTTAAAATGAATGTTAAAAATAAATTTTAAGGGGGGCAGCTGGGTAGTTCAGTGGATTGAGAGTCAGGCCTGGAGACGGGAGGTCCTAGGTTCAAATCTGGCCTCAGACACTTCCCAGCTATGTGACCCTGGGCAAGTCACTTGACCCCCATTGCCCACCCTTACCACTCTTCCACCTAGGAGCCAATACACAGAAGTTAAGGGCCTTAAAAAATAAATAAGTAAACAAACAAACAAATAAATAAGTAAATAAATGANCAGGTTCAAATCTGGCCTCAGACACTTCCCAGCTATGTGACCCTGGGCAAGTCACTTGACCCCCATTGCCCACCCTTACCACTCTTCCACCTAGGAGCCAATACACAGAAGTTAAGGGCCTTAAAAAATAAATAAGTAAACAAACAAACAAATAAATAAGTAAATAAATGAATGGCTAAATAAATAAATGGATAAATGAATGAATAAACGAATGAATGAATTTTAAAAGTGAAAATACAAGCACAATGTCTAAAGAGAGAGAATTCACAGATTTATGTTTTAGCCTAATCAAACTATGAACAGTGGCTGAAGTGGGAATGAGATGGAATGAGCAAAAAATAAGGAAATTTTAGGAAGCAAAACTTGATAATAAATTGGATTTCAGGGATGAAGAGAAATGAAGAATCAAAGGCAGTTCTAAGATTTCTAGCCTGGGAGGCATAGTATTGTCACTGAAATGGGATGGCTGGAAATAGTAATTTTGGAAGAGAATGGTATTTTCAATTTTGGATACACTGAGTTCAAGATTATGTAGAACATCCAAGTACAGATGGCCTTTAAAGAGATGTAAATTTAATTGAATTAGAGAAATGATAAATTATGTTGCTCCATTGTGCTTAGTCTGCATATTAAAAGACAAAAACAAGGAGATATTGAGGCAAAGTCCAGAAACTCTAGAGCAATGGTGGGAAACTAATGGAAATGAAAGCACTAAATGTTAATAAGGATCCCAGCAAGCCACATATTGCCTTGAAAACTACATATGGTGCCTGAGGGCAGAAGTGGAGAGAACCTTGGGTCTGGAGTCAAAAAGACCCAAGTTCAAATCTTGCTGTATGACTCTAGGCACTTCATTTAATGTCTGACTCAGTTTCCTCAATTGTAAAATGGTTGGTAAAAATAGCAAAAAATAACAAAAAAAATATTCAAGGTTTTTATGAGGATTAAATGAGGAAATATTTGTAAAGTGCTTAGCACAGTGCCTGGCACAAAGTAGATGTTTTAAAAAATGCTTTCTTCAGAGGCAGCTAAGCGGCTCAGTGGATTGAGAGCCAGGCGTAGAGATGGGAGGTCCAAGGTTCAGACATTTCCTAGCTGTGTGACCTTGGGCAAGTCACTTAATCCCCATTGTCTAGCCCTTAGTTCCTCTTCAATGTAATATGCAGTATGATTATTTTTTTGAAATAATATGCAGTATGATTCTAAGACAGAAGGTAAGGGTTTAAAAAATAAAATGATTTCTTCTTTTTTTCATTTAAAAAATTATTATAAGAAATGGCTCCCTTTGAAGGGGAAGAAATGCAGGTCATGTAAAAGATATTAATAAAAATTTATTTTAAAAATAGAAATTAGGTATATGGTATGGATTAGTATTTGTTGATAGCTTCGTATTCTTTTTGAATAATAATATAATCTATCTTTGTCCTTTCTTATGCAATCTTACCCTCTTTTTAATACATTAAAAGCAGTCTTTAAAGAATACCTTTAAAATTGTATTGCCTCCAACAAGGATTTCTTCTGTATATATTTGGTCAGGGAGAGACAACTTTCCTGACTTTATCTTTAAAAATGTACAATTTCTTCATATAGTGCAATGAATACTCAATGCCTAGCCCTTACCACTCCTCTGCCTTGGAACCAATATGCAGCACTGATTCCAAGACAGAAGGTAAGGGTTTAAAAAAAAAAAAGAATCAGTCATTCCAGACTAAATATTCTTTCCCCTTCTGATAGGGTTAATAGCCTGATAAAGGAAAGAATGTTGTAGGTAAAGTTATGTGAAATTCTGCAAAAATTTACAAAATCTCTTATGGAAAAAGTGGAAATATGCAGACTAAACTTTAAGTGGATTTAGAAGTGGGTAAATTGACAGATCCTAACAGTAGTCATTAATAAGTTTCATGTCACCATAGAAGAAAGTCTACAGCAGAGATGCCAAACTCACAGGCTGTAATAAAACTTCCTACTGTGGCAAGAACCAGACTAAAATGTATTTGGGAAGTGTTTAACAAAATAAATATTCAATACAACATGAATAATGTTAATTTGTATTTTTCTAAGTCAATATGCAGTCTGTAGAATTACATTTCAATTTGAGTTTGGCACCACTGTTATGCAATGCCCTAGGGATCTGTCCTTGGCTTTGTACTGTTTAACCAAAGTATGGACAAAGATAAAAACATTATAGATGGAATGCTTATGAACTAAAAGGTATAGCTAACCCTCAGAATCCAAAATTAACAAACTGGAATCAAATTCATTAAAATTGAGGATAGCAAATATAATGTCATAACTGAGTTAAACAACATCTTTAAAAGAGAGGGGAATTGTGGCTATACATCTGAAAAATATCTGGGGTTTTTACTGGACTGCAAGTTCCATGAGTAGATGGCATATATTATAACAAGCAAAAGAGCTAATATGAAGATAAATGTAGTGCTCAAGATGAGGTAATAATACTACTACACTTTGCCCTGATCAGACCACATCTAGAATAGTTTATAGTTTAAAGAATACACTGAACCAAAAGACACTCAAAAGCCAAAAAGTCATGAATAGGAATTTGATCCTACAAGTCAAACATACAGTCCTGCCTAGCATTCAAAGCCCTATACAACCCATCTTCCTCCCCTATCACCAAAACCTTTCCACTTTTCTCACATTTTACTCCACACCGCATACCTTATTCTTCCTTAAGACATTTCATTTCCATACTGAGGGCATTTTCTCTGGCTATTCTTCTTACTGGTATATTCTCCCCTGCATATCTCTGTCTCCTAACCTCCCAAGTAAGTCCCAGTTATAATCCCATCTTCTATGAGATTTCCCTGATCCCCCTTAATGTTAATGGCTTCCCTCTATTGATTATCTCCAATTTATCCTGAATATGTCTTGTTTGTACATAGTTGTTTTCATTTTGTCTCTCCCATTAGACTGTGAACTCCTTAAGAGCTGCAACTGTCTTTTACCTTTCTTGGTACCTCCGGCACTTAGTACAACAATGTCTGGTAAATAGCAGACACTTAAAAATGACTAAATAAGAAACACATCATGGTGAGAGGCCTCGAGATCCTACAAAATGAGGTTTAGTTGAGAAAAAAATAGAGATATTTAGCCCAGAAAACACTTAAGGACAAGAAAAATATCTTTAAGCATACTAAGAGCTGTCACCGGAAGAAGTTTATATTTGCTCTACCAAAAATGGTAATAAAATAAGGTTAATGGGACAGATTTACATTTGATGTGTGGAAAAACAACAGGGCAGCTAAGAAAGGAAGGGCCATATTAATGTCAAACTACTCCAAAAAAGTACTTTTATGGAACAAAGAATATGCACAATTATATTCCATTGCTTCATATACCAAAATTTGTTTAATCATTCAACAATCTCTTCTGTTCCTCTAATTTGCTTATAATACCACCATTTATGTCTAAAGCATGGATCCATTTAGGATTTATCTTGGTATATAGCAGGTCAATCTATACTCAACTGCTTTACAGTATTCATAGCAGTTTTTGTTTGTTTTTTAATCAAATAGTCCTAAGGGAAATAGGACTTGGAAGTTTATCAAAAACAATACTTCTGTGTTCATATGACTCTATATATAATATAACAAATCTATTGAAATGATTTACCCAAACTATCTCTACATGTATCGATAGCAACTGAACTCAAGGTTTCTATATCAATTTAACAATATGATAGCCTCTAAAAGAAACATGTCATATGTGAATACTCACTAAATAAAATTACAAATCAAATTTTTAGTTATCCAAATTGTTATTAATCCCATTTTACTGGGAAATAAACTAATTTCTACTGTACAACACATCAAATAGGACAAACCAACTTGAGAGGTCCAGAACTGGAGATCATTGTATTAAACTATGAAAACCACTGTTCTCACATCAAAAATCTCCATTCTATTCTTAATTCTGTTCAGTTTAATGAATCACTTAACTTCTGTAGAAGTAAGATAGCATTAACTGACCTAATCCCACTTTCAAGAAGAATTTGTTATCATTGAAGGCCTTTAAACCAAATCCTGGGTGAATAAGATTTGCATTTAATACAGATAAAAATTCAACCTAGGAGTCATCTTTGACTCATCATTATCTCTGGTCTCCAGCCCCCATATCCAATCAGTTGCCAAAGCCTGTGAATTTCACCTTTTTAACATCTCTAGAATACTCTTTCTCTCATCTGACACTGCCACCACCCTAGTGCAAATCATCCGCCACCTCGTACTTAGAAAAGAGTAGGTTGGGGGGGAACGGGGGTTCAGTGTGCCAAGGGGTCTGCCTGCCTCAAGTCTCTCTCCAATCTACTCTATCCTCCATTCAGCCACCAAAGTACTTTTCCAAAAATTTAAGTTCCAATCCAACCATGTCACCTCCCTAACTCAATAAAGTCCAGTGGCTCCTTATCACCTCCGAGATCAAATATAAAATCCAGTTTGGCATTCAAAGTCCTTTATAATCTAACTCTCTCCTACCTTTCCAGTCTTCTTATTCCTTACTCTTCCCACCACGTACCCTTGTGTCGAAGTGACATTGACCTCTTTGTTTTGCTCAAATGAGACACTTCATCTCTCTCCTGTGGGTCTTTTCTCTAATGGACTCCTTGCCTAGAACTTAATGCCAAAATTGACAAAGAGCCAGCTCATGCTTTCTCTCCTCCACTCTTACCTACTGACTTCCTGGGCTTCCTTTAAATCCCAAACAAAACTCCATCATTTACAACAAGTCTTTCTCAATCTCTAAATTCTAATGCCTTCTTTCTTTTAATTATCTCCTATTTATTAGCCTGTGTATATCATGGTGATTCACAAATCCACTTAACCTGCCCTACCCTCTCTGCTGACAACTACATCTCCAATCGCTTTTCAGATATCTGAAACTAGACTCTAGTAACATCTCAAACTCAACATGTCCAAAACTGAATTCATTATCTTTTTCCCTACACATACCCCCTCTTCCTAATTTCTCTATTGCTAAAGAAATTAATACCATTTCTCTGCCAGCTCTCACAATTCCTCTGCCTCAAAAGCTTATAATCCTCAATTTCTCAACTTTTACTCCTTATAGTCAATCTTTTGCCAAGGCCTATTAGTTTCAATTTTGGAATCACTCTTACTCTCCCTTCTCTCCTGTGACTGTCACCACTCTAATACATGTCCTCATTCCTTACCTGACACCTGGACCACGGCAATAGCCTGCTACTGAGTCTGCCTGCCTCAAGTCTTTTCCCATCCAATCTATGCTCCATTCAGTGACCAAAGTGATTTCCTAAAAACCCACATCTAACCATGTTATTTCCTTTCTCAATAAACTCCATGGTTCCCTATTACCTCCCCTACCAAATGCAAAATCCTCCGTTTGGCATTCAAAGCCCTTCACAACCTACCCCTACCCCCAACCAACCCTTCCAACCCCTATCCCCACCCCCACCTCTATCTTGCCAGTCTTCTTATACCTTAGTACCTGCCATATACTCTTTTTTTTTTTTTAACCCTTGTACTTCGGTGTATTGTCTCATAGGTGGAAGAGTGGTAAGGGTGAGCAATGGGGGTCAAGTGACTTGCCCAGGGTCACACAGCTGGGAAGTGGCTGAGGCCGGGTTTGAACCTAGGACCTCCTGTCTCTAGGCCTGACTCTCACTCCACTGAGCTACCCAGCTGCCCCCCTGCCATATACTCTTTGATCCAGTAACACTGGCCTCCTGGCTGTTCCTTGAACTAGATGTTCCATATCTCTGCTCTAAGCATTTTCTCTATCCTCCAACACTCTGATTGTTCTCCTACCTCATTATTACCTATTGTCTTCACTGGCTTCCTTCAAGTCTCAACTAAAATCCCATCTTCTATAGGAAGCCTTTCCCAATCCTCCTTAATTCTAGTGCTCTCTCTTTTAATTATTTCCCTACTCATCCTATATATAGCTTGTTTATACATTATCTGTTTGTTTGTTGCCTGTTCCACTAAATTGTGAGCTCCTGGAGGACAGAGACTGTCTTCTGCCTCTTTTTTTATCCCCATTGCCTAGTACTTTTATTTGATAGCACTATTATTTGATAATTAAAATTTAATAAATGTTTATTGACTATTGACTGACTCCTCTGAATATTTACTTACTACACATGCCTCTCCTTTATTTGTAGACATTTTTTAAATACAAAAGTGGCAAGGATAACTTCATCACTAGAATTTATAAGTTATTTATGATTCTCACAATAGAAACGAATAGTTCCTAACAAAGTGAGTGGCTTTATTGTAGATAATACATATCATTAACCTTACCTCTAGAAGACAGTAAGTTAATTTTTAAGAGGTGAGTTAATCTTTGAGTTGAGGTCTGCTGTAACAAGAGTCTAATTTAAGTATTTTCAAGGAGAGAAAAGAGTAAATCTTTAAATTAATTTTAAATTTCCTCTTCCATAAGCTCCAGTGATTCAGAATTCTATGACAGTATATGACCATAATATGAGAAATCAAGAAACTTCTAAACTTAATAACCTCAACTGCCTTCAAAGTTAAATTAAGTGGCAAAGTCTCAAGTGAGAATGCTGTGTTCTGTGAACAAGTCTGCTTACTCCGAGATGACCTAAAAAACTTTGTCTGCTTTTCACTTAAACTTGAAGTCTTGATTTAACTGGAAATCAAATTCTAAATGCATTCTCAAAGCACTTAACCAAAGTCCTGGCGGCCTTTTTTACTGAGGCTATTTCACATTTCTTGAGTACCTGTGCAATATTAATATTGGGCTCTGTTTGTTACTATTCTGTTCTCAAAAAGCCCACTCTCAATGATTATTTCTCTTGCAGTGGCAACCAGAGAAACAAAAGTCTCAGCAGTAGCTCTCATATCCCTTATTCTCCATTTCTTCTATAGGCATCCCATCTCTCTTCTCTTCCTCTTTTTCCTCCTTCTTCACCAACCCAAGTTGTGCTAAAACTTTATAAAAAGACAATGGGTCCTCCTCCTGCTATATCTAAATAACATTCATCCATTCTCTTCAATCTACAGTTACAAATATTATGATGTCGGGGAAAAATACAATTAACAATGGATAATTTTGCCTATAAAAGGTTCAAAATCACAAGATTTTGAGTCAAAAGGGACAGGAAGCTTACATGTTATCTACTCCAAAAGTCTGATTTACAGATGAAGAAATTAAGGCTCAGACGTTAAATGATTTTCCCAATCACTGGCAGAGTCAGTATTTAAATTTGGATCCTCCTATCCCCAATTCCAGTAGTCTTTGCATTACCTTATATTGAATCTTAGTATGAAGGATTACAAATCATTCCTTATTACTCTAGCTCTGGAAAAATAGTAACTACCTACCTTCCATTTCATCATTTTCAGAGTTAAGAGGTCAACTGATTTGAATCTAAGCAGGAGGAAAGGTTTCCTGTTTTTATCTATATTGTGTATAAATGGAAATTTTGAACCTTGGACTTCATCCCCCATAAGTCCCTTAGTATTTCCCAAAATTCCCTTTAATCTCTCCTTCACCTCCACGTTTGCATGGTTACGTTATTGTTTTATGAGTTCTGTAGCTCCTCCTTCTTCCTCTTTTGCTCTGGCCATTGGGCTGAATAGCTAGGTCTCTTACTTTAGTTATTATTAATAAAACTTTATTAAATATTCAGTTATTGGATATTAATTTTAAAATCCACAATTGGTTATATTCATATATAATACTTTGCAAATATATTTATAATCAATTATCTATCATTTGGCTTACTGTAAAACTCAATAAATATTCACACATGGGTGAAGAAGTACTGTCAGAAAAGCACTGAACTACAATTGTGTAAGCCTCTTAATAAGTCTACTCATCTTCACTAGTTGGACAGCATCAGAAGTTACTTTTTTTGGTAGTAAGATCTATACTGCTCTACAATGTTTTAATTTATTATAGTGATGTACTAATTTTCTGTACTTGTGCCCTAGGAGAATTCTGCAAAGATGCAATTTTTAAAGCTGAATAATCAATCGCATAACATGTATTTAGTAAGCAAAGCAATTATAAAATAAGCATTTTTAAGGAACCATCTTTTGGTTAAATTAATACTGTCAAACAAGTCATTCAAAACCAATATTTTTTGTGAAAAATTATATGTAAGAAAATATCTGCCAATGGCCATAATCTCTAGTTCTATAAAAATGTCAGCATTATAAAAATGATGCCTAGCATTTCCATAGTGCCCACTATCCAAGAATTTCCTGAGCTTTTAAGCATCACTTCATTAATCCTCTTAGCATTTCTTTGCCTTGAAATATAAGTATTTCCACTTTCCAGACAGTAAAGGACAGACATGCTAAAGCCAGACTGACTGACCTGACAGACCCACCAGCAAAATAACCCTCACTTCATCCCAAACTCCCAATCTAGACTTTCAAGGACTCTCTTTTTCTTCATTCAAGCAGCCTTCAAACAAAGATTCTCCTAAATGACTAGAAAAGAAATTAGTTGTGACTCATTCCCTATGTGCACAAGCAATTTCCATGACCTCTACCATCTAAGGAAATATAAATAACTCCTTTACCAATAAGTATATTTATTGTAATAGTAATCTCAGTAATGTCCAATTTCCTGTATTTCTATTTGTCTGGCTCACATTATAAAATCTTTGTCAAGAGAAAAATATATTCTATGGCACTGAAGACACAATCATATTGAGATAAGTACTTAATAATTTTTCCTCAGATATTGAACTTAAAATTAAACATACAATTGGTTGACAAGAAACAAAATCCAGGATTTCACTAATTTACTTGACTATATTCTGATGAGCACTGAACAACTTTAAAAGTTAGGTACTCAATGTTTTAAGTTTTCTTAACTATATGAGCATCAAAAATAGTTGTTTGACAACTGCTTGAACACATGGGCTGATGGGGATATTATTGGGATGAAGACACTAAACGTCAGCTAAGGGGAGTTTGGGGGAGAGGGAAAGAACATGAAATATGTAATTATGGGAAAATATTCAAAATAAAAACTTTTAAAAAATAAACCAATAAGAAGGAAGGGAAAAAAATAAATATAAAAATAGTTATTTGACAATTTTTCTGAATAAAATTCCAAATGTATTTATTTTGTGCTGAAATTTTCCCAAGTCACAAGGGTATTCCAATCCCCACTCCATCCCCTAACCAGCATTTATGAATTCCATCAATATAAATACAAAAAGGTATTTTAGGGCCAAATTATTCTGGCAAAATGCTCAAATAATCATTTTTCAAGGATGTCTTCCTAGACATAAGGCATGAATTTAAGTGATCTTTCAAGGTCCCTTGCAGAGATATTCTACTCTTTAACAATGCAAGTTTAAATTTGGAATATTTTAACACCATTAAGCTAGTGTTCTACAAATCTGAGGATAGCACATTTTTCATCCCCATTTCTATTGTTGTTTTTAAACCCTTACTTTCCATTTTAGAATCAAAACTATGTATTGGTTCAAAGAGAAGAATAGTTAAGGGCTAAACCAGTGATGGCAAACCTTTAGAGACCGAGTGCCCAAACTACAACCCTCACACGACATGTGAGCTCCAGGCTTTATCCTAAACAGGGGAGGAAGGAAGCATATTCAGCTGCTGGGCAGAGGGACTGGTAAGTGAGAAATGTCCTCTGGCTCATGTGGAGAGGGGGAGGGCAATAGTCTCTTCAAGCACCCAATGCCAACATGGGGTCAGGCAACTGAGATTAAGTCATTTGCTCAAGATCACATAGCTAAAAGTATCTGAGGTCACATTTGAACCCAGGACTCCTGTCTCCAGGTCTGGCTCTCTATTCACTAAGCCCCTAATGGCAAACCTATGACACACATGTCAGCACTGACACATGTAGCCATTTTCGATGACACATGGCCACATACAGAGAAGTATGAGGTTGCATGCTGAGGATGAAACATTTGCTGTAGTGTAGTAGACACTGTGCCGGAGGTCTGTAAGCCAATAAAACTGTCACTAAGCAGGTAAGTTAAATAATTAGTTTTTGGTCTTTTAAATACAGTTATGTATTACAATTATACATTTTTGTTAAACTATAAATATAACAAAATTACAGTTTTTTTCACAAAGTGACATACCACCCGAGTTATGCTCAGTTTTTTGGCGAATTTTGACACACCAGGCTGAAAAGGTTGCCCATCACTGCACTAAGCCACCTACCTGCACCATCCTTGTTTCTTTTTTTTTAATTATACTACTTTTTGAGGGAAATGGTACCAAATACAGCAAAAACTAAAACTGACTTGTTCTAATTGCTCTGATAGAAGTCACAATCCAACAAATGATGACAAGTTATCAGCAGATAAAAAGTGAGATTTGCACATTTTTTCAAAAGAAATGATTCATTTAACACAAAGTTTGCCCTTTGAAAATTATGTCTCAGTTTAAAAAGGGCTTCTTAGAATTTGTCTCTGAATAAATGTCATACTGCTCTAAAATGGTCACATTTGTGACCAATCCTTAAAAAAAGGAACTTGGGATCTTATGGTTATATCTGCTATAAGATCCCCAAAGTGTTATTTTAAATTATGGAAAATTTGGAAAAAATGTGATACAATGCTGCCTTTGAAGCACTATAATATCCTGAAAGAATTTCTGAACCAAATGTTAAATTATAAGTTAATTCTTTTATCAAATATATTTTAATTCCTTGAAAATACATAAAAGTGTAGTTAAAGAGTGCTGGATGTGGAACATGTAGACCTAGATTTGAATATTGGCTCTGTCAAGTTTTACATTGTGTGAAACTTTTGGACCTCAGTTTCCTAGATGATTTTTAAGTTTGTCTAGATGATTTTTAAGTTCTCTCCCAACTGGAAATCTATGATTCTATTTTATACATACATATATACTATAACTCTCATTTAGTCAAAATGTTAAATTAACCAGGATACCACCAAACTCCTTCACCATTTGAGAAAGGTATTTATTACATTTCTCTTTCCCTTCCCAATCTCCAATGATAAGTGAAGTATAGTATCAAGATAGAATTACCTTCAAAGCTAGAGAAAGTAGAGAATGAGAATTTCATTCTCACCTCTAATTCATACCAAAGTTCAGTCAGCAGTTCACATCTACACACAGAACAGCTGCTATCCCATATCATTCAAGAGGAAAATAAAAGTAGAAAATTCTAGCAGTTTAACTATGTTATACTTCTGAAAACAAAGTATTTTTTTTCTTTCTCAAAACCTGGGCTTTGAATCAGTTTTATAATGTGTTAACATCATCTAAACTGCCTTAGCAGCCTATAAATTTTAGTTTGCTAGGGCAGCTGGGTAGCTCAGTGGATTGAGAGTCAGGCCTAGAGACTGGAGGTCCTAGGTTCAAATCTGGCCTCAGACACTTCCCAGCTGTGTGACCCTGGGCAAGTCACTTGACCCCCATTGCCCACCCTTACCACTCTTCCACCTAGGAGCCAATACACAGAAGTTAAGGGTTTAAAAAAAAAAAAAAAGAATAAAAAAAATTTTAGTTTGCTAGAAGAATTTGTAAAATTATTTAAATAACACAAAATTCCATTTTCTTGGAGAACCTATAAATTTTTAGAAATTTATAGATTAAAGAGCCAAAATAGATAAGCAATAGCACTCTCATGAAATGAAGCAATGAAATTTCAAAGTAAAAATTTATTTTAATAATTTTGACTTTACTATTATCAGAGAACCTAACCTAGAAATACAAATAACTATTTCTACAATTTTTTTTGTATCATGAACCCTTTGGCAGTCTGGAGAGGTCTACAGATCCTTCCTTGGAATGTTTTTAAACAAAGGGAAAAAACTCGTAGGACTACAAAGGAAACAATTACATTGAAATATAATTATCAAAATATGTTTTGAAGTTCACATTCAGGTTAAGTACTTCTGAATTATACTCTAATAAAAAAGGACTACTGTACATTAAAGTTTGCAAGTGTCATTTTATCAAATTAAAGAAGCACATACAAATGTATTTTGTATCTTTTTTTTCAAAGATATAGTCTTTAAAAATTGACATTTTATTGCTCTTTGGAACAGTCAACAGATCAAAAAGGATTTGAAGTCAGAGGACCTAGGTTTAAATACAGATTGCTACATCCTACTAGACTTCTTAAAATCTTGGGGCCTGAGTTCCCTCATCTGCAAAATTGGAGAAAGGAGAATGAACTAGATGAGCTCTAAAATGACTTTCACCTCTAAAGAGGATGGTGGGAGGATAGATTTCTATTTAGAAGGAACTTCAAAGTGATCTTAAATCAAATTAAATAAAAGATTCCCTCACAAATACACCTCAAGTTGCAAATGATCCTTTTTACTTCACCAAAATAAAACCACACTATCACTTATTAGTTCCTCTCCCTCAAACCATATAAACTCAGTATAACTATACTAAGTATTTTTAGTATACTAAACCCTCATTTTCCAGCATCCTACAATTTATTACTTTATTTCTATGTTTCTTAGCATTTGAATTTATTTTTAAGTAACCTAACCCCCCCCAAAAAAAATCATATCCCACTCCTGAATTTTGATCCATGAAAACCCTTTACTTGACATTCTACTATTTGGGAGGAAAATTCTAATTTTCCTCCCAAATAGTAGTATATACATATGTATGGGGGGAGAGAGAGAGAGAGAGAGAGAGAGAGAGAGAGAGAGAGAGAGAGAGAGAGAGAGAGAGAGCGCAAAGCTCTCTGAATATATGTCTTATTTTGACATTTGGATTCTACAAACTTAAAACATCTTTAAATTGATGCTACATTATTATAGCCAATTCTTCACACACTCTTTAATATTAACCTATTGTCTTAACTATTGAAAAAAGTTATACGATAGAGCTTTCTGTTTGTTTTCAGACTGTCATCTTTAATAAACAAAAACTCATTAATTTATGACAGGGAACCCCCATCTAAATTAAGGAAAAATCTAAATCTGAAAAATGTAAAAAAAAATGCTTTTACTTTCAAATACTTTACATAATTATAATTATAAATAAAAATATTCTAAAAAATGAGACAACAAAGAAGTAACTATTTTCAATAGTTCTGCCTTATTTAATATCACAAATATGACATACTATTTACAAGTTTTTAACTAATAAGAATTACATATATGGAGTCTATTATTTTAAATTCTGAACATCTAAACAGCAAAACATGTAGTGTGAAGTTTGGTCTTAAGAATAGCATTTGTCTTTTTTATATATTAACCTTCATGAAGTAAAAAAAAAAACCTCTCAGTTTTAGTTACAGAAACTTTTAACTACCACACTACTATTCTAGTTAAAAAATTATATTACCATCACACTTCAATCTCTTTTTAAGTCCCTATTTAGGAGATAATTCATTCAAGGTATTTCAAATTTGTTGTTCTCAAACTCCAAAAGATAACAGAAGCTAAGAAAAATAAAACAAAAGCAGCATTAGGCACTTATATTTTGCAATAGTATAATTTTTTATGCTTATCCACATTGCATTCAATCCTGGTTTTGGTAAACCTGTTTTTATAGCCTGGTACTGATTCCAAAAGTGCTGTGTATGTGCATGATCCTATAAAAATCTTTCTTGGCCTCCTGACAGATAAAAAGTTTTTAAATTTGCAAAGGGAAATGAAAGACCCTAAATTACCAAACATACCTACAATTAAGGAAAGAAGGAAGGAAACATGCATTTATTTAGTGCCTTCTATGAACGAGGCACTGTGCTAAGAACTTTTCAAATAACATCTCATTTGATTTTACAAAAAGCCTCAATTACAAAGAAAATTATTAGTTTGTTCAGAGAGATGCCAATGGATTTGGGTGACCTGGGAGAAATCACTTTACTGTGCCAGGAAGGTAACCAGGTAACACTATTTTTTGTTTTCTTTTTACTAACTGTGACTGCAACTACAAAAATTTAAGGTCACTGTTTTCCACATATTTGTATAAACGCGGTAGAAAAATTCTTTCAACAATTACAGATAACAAATATTTCTATTCCAGGGAATGGAAACTAAGCTGGGCAATAGTATTAACAATTGCATTCTATGATTTCAGGTTTACAATGTTTCTTTTAACTTTTGTTCCTCACACTCTCACTACCTCAACTATTAAGAAGGACTAGTTGAACTGCACTGGGCTAGGTGGAACTACTAATTTCATAAATAAACAAGTGTACTGAAAGATGCAGCATTCGTGGTAATAATCCTGAATGAACTGGAGTAAGTGAAAACATCCAGTGTTTCAGACGTGAACATTTCTTTTCCCCTCAATCCAGCATCCCGACGTTAAGACTGTTGTACACCTGTATTTATTTCGACAATTTGTCGATCTCTCAAACAAAATCACTAATCTCGATCTCCAAAGATCTAAATAATCAGACTAAAGGAACATAGTTAGAGGATTCATGACTATCTGAAATTACCTACTGGAGTGTGCAGGGATGAGGAGAAAGGTAAGGGTCGTTATTATTAAAAAGCCTGGGGTCTTTTGAAAGTGATTTTACCCAAGTCATCTTTCAGGAGGAGATAAAAGGGTAGCGGCTGCCATTCGATCCAAGGTCCTCTTAAAATAGGGCAGGGGCCAAGTGCCCCAATTCATGGCCCCAGCCGCTGAAAAGAGTTTACTAAGTCAATACAATACACTGCTATTGATCGAAAGGGAAAAGTTTCAGCCCGTGAACTCCTCCATAAGTTCCAGAGCTGGGCTCGCTCCCCTGCGGGAGGAGAAAAGAAAAGTGCCGGAAAATACTTACCGGGGTCCCCAATTTGAGATTCCCCCTACTGTAATCTCAAAGTCTTCAGAGGCCCCAAGGAGAAAGCGAGAGGAGAAAGCCTGGGGGATGGAAGGTAAAGCAGAGAAGGGTCGGACGCCCCCCCCAATCACAGCTGGCAAAAACAGGTGGGGCGAGGACAAAACTGGGGGGTGGGACAAGAGCAGGTCCCAGGAACGGGAGAGAGCGGGGCAAGTATCCCTCAGAGCGCCCCTGCTAGCCCCCTCCCCCAGCCAGGCGCCGTCTAAGAAAATGAACCCAGGCCCGGAGCCGCCGCCACCCCCACCCCAAACACACTCGACGCTCCCACTCTTCCGGGAATGATCCCCACTCGGCGCTCTGCACTCACCGGCATCATTTTGGATCCGAACCGCATTGAAGCGGGAAGCCGGGCCCGGCTCGGCGAGTGCAGGGACACGACCCCAGAGACTAACTGGGACCGGGCCGGGGCCGGTGGGGCGGGGGAGGCCGACCTGTTGCGAGGGGAGGCGGATGGTTCAGGCCGAGAGTAGCGGCCACACGGAGCCCACCACACGAGAAGGAAGGCCGCCGAGCCCCAAGGCCCACCTACTCCCTCCTAGCAGCGCCCCCACGCCGCGGCTTTGTTTCCTCGGAGTCCCCGGCGGCTCCGGCTTCCACCTCCGCTTCGAAACCCACTAATCCCCGGGCCCGCCCAGGGCCCAGCCCCGCCCCCGCCCGGCCGCGCTGTTGGCTCCGCCCTACGTGCGGGGAGAGGCGGGGCGGAGGAACCCGCTCCTCCGGGGGGCGGTGGGGCCTAGGAGCGGGTGCGCGCCTAAGATCGCGAACCCTCCGCAGGGGTAGGGAATGAGCCCGGTTTGAAGAGAAAAGCGCGCGGGCGGAGGCGAGCGCGGGAGCCAGGGTACACTCGCGCGCGCCTCCGAGCGTAAGGTGAAGGGAGGGGCACGGAGAGGAGGGGTGTGTGCGAAGTGAGAAGGTGCGCGCGCGCGCCTCGTCCCAGCTCGGTGCTGCGCGACTCCACGCCCTCCCAAAACGCTGGGGGAGGGGGCGTGAATGGTTTAGAGGTTGTCCAGTCTTTGGGTTCTACTGCCGCCATTTAATTTACTCTAAGAGGGGCCTAGGACAAAATTAAATATATTTTGTTGCCCTTTGATCCCTGGAGAAGCTACAACTCCTCAGAATACTCGGGATGCGCGACACCCCCGAGGAGGGCTCCTCTAGTCCTGCATTAACCCTGAAGGGAGGACTCTCCCCCCCCCCCCCGCGCCCCGACAAGCTTTAGGTGGGGGGTAGGGACGCCAGACCTTGCAGGCTGGGGTCTCCTCCTAGACGCCTCCCGGAGCGGGAGGACCAGGAAAAGGCCACCATTCCTCTAAACATTCCTAAGCGGGGAGTGGGTTTCAAGTGTCCCGGGTTACTCCTCTGGAGACGCTTGGTCCGGTTTTCTCAAAGGCATGAGTGTCCCATTTCCATGAATCTCTTTGGGAGCGGTGCCCCAACTTGGCTCCCTCCCCACCTGGGGAGTGCCACCATGTTCCAGATAGGGACATTACACCCTGGTGGGAGGAACAGGCTAAGTCAATTACACAACTTAACTGACCTGAAGTACTGGGAGTACCTGCCTCGGTCGGGCAAAAAGGGAGACTTTTGTTTCAGCCTGGAACTGATTTGGAAAGCTCTCACTGCCAAGGACCTACCTGGTTGTTCTCTGGGTTTGATTTTTCACTGCCCCAGGTGCTGGCAAATCCTTAACGCCCACAACGCAATTTTAAGTTTAATCTACATTATTAACATTTTCTCCAGCACTTTCTCAAGTCTCGACAATCAACGAACAATAAATTAAGCCCTGAATTTGTGTCGTTTGCCAATTTCTGAGGTGTAAATTCCCACACGAAGCTTGAAAGCTGGTTTCAGCTGGCTCTAGCACACCCAAGTCTAAACCTTATTCTTAATAAAGAGCACTTAATGCAGGCTTTCGCTCCCGGGGACTAAAGTTCCTAATAAAGGCGAAATTAAGCAAAATGCTCTGTAAAAATGAATTAGTGCCTTGTTATGCCACATACTCCATAAGAACTTTTAATAGAGTCCACCTATTATTAAAGAGAGTCAGCTCGACCATCTGCTGAATTGTGTGATCCTGGGTGAGTCACTTACCCTCTCACCTCATCTGTTAAAAAAAAAGGTGGGGGGCAGCTGGGTAGCTCAATGGACTGAGAGTCAGACCTAGAGATGGGAGGTCCTAGGTTCAAATCTGGCCTCAGACACTTCCCAGCTGGGTGACCCTGGGCAAGTCACTTGACCCCATTGCCCACCCTTACCACTCTTCCACCAAGGAGCCAATACACAGAAGTTAAGGGTTTAAGAGAGAGAGAGAGAAATAGTACTTTCTCTCCTTACTTGATGAGATTGTGAAGAGCTTTGCAAACCTTGAAGAATTATTTATATAAATGAGTTGTTAATGTCATTATTTTGCTGTGAAAGAGGACTAGCATAGCATAGGGCATAAGGAGCCAACCTCAGAACCACGAAGACCTGTTTGATGTGTTTATTTTCTCCAATTACAAACTGTGTATTCCTCTCCCAGTCCCCTCCCAATTCTTTTTACGTCCCATAAATACGTCTTGGGAATCCATACATAGATAAAGAAGACTTTATCATATACTCAGTATTTGGGGCATACTAGTGGAGCACAAGAGCATAAAGAACTAATCTTAAAGCCAGAAGGACAGAGTTCAAGTGTGACCTCTGATACACACCAGCTGAATGATAAAAGTTAATGCTCCAATCCAGAAAATTTTCTAAGACTTTAAGTTAAACAAGAGTTGATCCTCACTGGTAGACAGAATTGTCTCATCCAGGAGTTAGCTGTCAAAAAAGGTCCAGTCCCTAACCCTATGCTGAATAGAGAACACTATTACCGATCCATGTTTAATTAAAAGTACTCCAAAATACACAGGTCTGATCATCAAATTTCTCCACTGTTGTTTCCTAAAGCATAAAATACAAACTGCTAAAAATAACTTTCAAGATCCTCCACAATCCAAGGCATATCTACTTTCTTTCAAATCATTACTTATTTCACATTATTCAAAGAGATATATACTATTCCCCTTCACAGACATGCTATATTCCAGTCACATTGCATTACCTGGACCTCGATCTTAGTCTGTCATCTCCTGCCTCCTATACATTTACACAGGCTGTCTGTCCTCTGTGCCTAGAATTGTCTTCCCTTCCACCTATTAAAAGCCTTCTTTTCCTTCAATTTTTATTGGAGCTCAACAATGAAACTTTCCCTGAGTCCCTAAAAAGCATTCTATCCCTTAAAATTTCCTAGAGCATTTTGTTTGGATCTCTCTTCATCAAACATGTAGGGCATCTGTGTGTATGAGTGGGTGGGTGGATGTGTGTGTGTGTGTGAATACTCTCTCCACCCTCACAAGCTCAATTCTCATGTCTCTCCAAATGACTCTAATATCCAGATTTAATCTTTTTCTCCTGAACGCTATTCCCCTATCATCAACTGCCCATTGGACAATTTTCTCCTATATGTTCAATATTTGTTATTCAGTCATTTTGGTTGTATCAACTCTTTATTACTCCCTTTGGGTCTTGGTAAAGATTCTGGAATGGTCTGTCATTTCCTTCTCCAGCTGATTTTGCAAATGAGGAAATTGAGGCAAACAGGGTTATGTGATTTATCCAGGGTCTCATAGCTATTAAGTGCCTGGGGCCACTCTCAAGAAAGAGTTTTCCTGACTTCAGGCCCAGCACTCTATCTACTGTACCATCTAGCTGCCATATGTTCAATAAGTATTCACAAATTAGCATCCCCCAAAATAGAACTCATTATTTTGTGTTCTCTCACCTCAAAACCTGCCTTTCTTATTTCAGTTTCTATATAATCAGCCCTAAACTGTCTACTAAACTGTTGTCAGTGCCTATCCACACTTACAACTTTGAAATCATCACGATTCTTCCTTCTTCAACCCTCAAATCCATTATCCATTATTTATTAATCTATAATGACTATACCAAGTATACATACATATATGTGTGGGTGTGTGAGTTTTGAAATTTGGGTTATTTTTCAGTCTTGTTCGATTCTTCATGACCCCATCTAGGGTTTTCTTAGCAAATATACTAGAATGGTTTGCTATTTCCTTTTCTAGTTCATTTTATAGATAAAACTGAAGCAAAGGGTAAGTGATGTCCCCAGGGCAACACAGCTAGTGAGTGTCTAAGGCCAGATGAGTCTTCTGGACTCCGGACTTGGCACTCTATCCCCTAAACCACCTCCCTGTCCCAATATATGTATGTATATATACCTGTGCATATAAACATATATGTGAGTATAAATATATATATGGATACACACATATATCCATACATATATATTAAGAGGTGGACCCTGCTATTTCCTTTTGGATATTCTATAATCTTTGTTTTTTTGTGATACTCCTCTCATTTGGTCTTCCTCATGCCTAACTGACTACTGTCTTCTCAGGTTCTTAGTTGAATCATTAGATCATGCCCAGTAACTGTGGGCATAACCCAAGACTCTGTCCTGGGCTCAATTTTCTATTCTTTCTACAGTCAACTCATTTGATGATCTCACCATCTCTAGAGTTTTAACTATCATCTCTATGTCCACGACTACCAAATATCTACATGTCTAGCTATAATCTGTATAATTGGAATTTGGGAGATGACATTTAAAAGTATATATATATTTTCTATGGACACGTGGGAACTATCAAACTACATTTCTCGTGGTCCAACGGGTTTCCGGTTCTTTGGGCGTGGGGACGCCTGTGTCACCACGCATAGGACAGTTTAAATGGGAGGAGAATCCAAAAGGAACCTCTCTCTCTGAGCTAGCAGGTGCGCGATACGAAAGGTAAAGATGGCTGAGGCGGCAGTTTGAATACTTACAGGTGTGGTCTTATATATATTTTACCAGCATGGCCATGGCTTTAATTAAAATACTAATTTCTATTATTATATCAGTCTTTATCATTTTTAATCATAACAAATCACTCTTTGGAGCTCTACTTTTGCATTTTGGACACTTCAAGAGATGTCATATATCAGACTCAACATGTACAAATCAGAACTTGGTAACTTTTCCCCAAAACCTACCACTCTTCTAAACTTCCCTATTACTGTTGTTGTTACTGTTGTTACTATTACTTCACTCTCCATCCAGTTACCTATTTTCAAAACCTTGGAGTAATCCTCTACTGCTCATTCACTGCTCATAGCAAGTCAGTTGCTACCAGTTGCCGCCTAATATCCTTTCAACCTCTCTCATATATATAATCTCTCTCCTTTCCTCTCACACAGGTTAACTACCATACTTGAGCTATCATCATTGCTGTCTTGGACTATTTCATCTGCCTGTTCATTGTTTTCTCTTCGTCTCATCTACTTTCATTCATTCTCTCATATCACTGCCAAAATGATTTTCCTAAAGTGCAATTCTACCACTCCCTACTCGAACTCCAATGGTTTCTAATAAACTGTCATATGAAATGCTTAACAATTTGGCCCCATTCTACCTTTCAAGACCTACTACATATTGTGCTCCAAGTACAGTCTAGTCAATTTAGCCTTCTTGCTCTTTTTCATGCATAACCCTCCACTTCTTTGCCTTTGCATTGGGTATCTCCAGTGCCGAAGATACCCTTCATTTCAACTCTGCTTATTGGAACTTCTGTTTCTTTTAAGACTCAGCCCAAGAGCCACCATTCTGCATGAGTCCTTTCCTGATATCCCTTGTAATTTCTTCCCCAAGATTACTTTGTATCTCTTTTATACTGTATTTGTTTTCTAATTAAGATTGGGAGGCTTCCTCGCTCTCTTTGAACCCAAAAGACTCAGACTTCACAGTTGAGATAAAAAAAAAAAATTTAACCTAGGTATAAATGCAAGGAGTATACTGGGATTCAGCTGATAAACTAGTTCACAATCAGGCATTCTAGTAGTAAGTCAGCCTAATGATGAAGTAAGCTTCAGTTAAACCTTTGAGTGGGAATGGCTTGAGTGGGAGGAGAGGGGACAAAGGAAAACAAAAGTTCATACATGCATATATGTATATATGCCCCTGATCAGTCTTCAGAAGGTCGGAATATTTGGGATTTCCATCTGCAAATATAAATGTGTTCCCAGAATAAGCAGTGGCTGACTGTAGCACTGCATTGGGAACTGAGAGACAAAGAAAACTTTCCCTGAAGAGCTTTAGGAGGCTACAAATCTAGTAGAAAGCTATAGCACACCTAAAGGAAACTTCCTGAAAACTCTATAAAGCTAGGTGGCTCAGTGGATAGAGAACCAGACCTGGAGTGCAGAGGACCTCCATTCAAATCTAGCCTCATATATTTCCTAGCTGTGTGACCCTAGGCAAGTCACTTGACCCCCATTGCCTAGCCCTTGCCACTCTTCTGCCTTGGATAGTATCAATTCTGTCAGAAAGGTGTTTGTTGTTTTTTGTTTTGTTTTGTTTTTTTGGTTTGTTTTCTTGTTTTTTAACTCTATAAAGCAGGGGTCGGCAACCTTTTTGGCCGTGAGAGCCATAAACGCCACATTTTTTAAAATGTAATTTCGTGAGAGCCCTACAGTGCTCACAGTGCACGCTCCTGTAACAGCGCCTGAAAAAAAAAATGGACATAAAGCCATAAAGGCTCCTGCAGAAAGAGCCAGATATGGCTCAAGAGCCATACGTTGCTGACCCCTGCTATAAAGGGATGGGGGTGGGAGAAAAACTTCCAGCCACTAGGAACTAGTGAGCCTTGAGCCCACTTTCCCTTGAATTTTGTGGGAGAGCATTCCCCAAAGTTTGACCCAGGGTAGGGTAGGAGGAGAGCTTTATACCAACTGTTCTTACTACACCACCTTAGTGATTTCTAAAAAATTAAGACTGGCTGACTGATAATGAATTAGCATATTGATGGGGGCTCATAAGTGAGGGTATTAGAAAACTACTCCACTACTCCCTGTCCCTGCCCTGAAACCTCTAGGAGCCTATCTATTAGGTGTTGTAGACTGAGAGAATAAACAGATTTTCTCCTTTATTAGAAAGAGAGTTCCCTGAGGGCAGGAACTTTCACTTTAATTCCCCCACCTACACACACAGCCCTTAGCAGGATTCTTGGCACATAATAAATGCTCAATAAATGCTAACTGGTAATCATTCCAGAGGTTGCTAAATCTTGTTGATTCTACTTAATATTTCTTCAATCTGCCCCAATCTACAATCTCAACTCCTCTACCCAGTTCAGTCCCTCAACATCATTTGACTGGACAATTCAATAGCTAGTTTCTCTGCTTTCTGATCCATCTTCTAAACACTTACAACTGGCATTCCTAAAATACAGACGTGACTGTCATCTTCCTCCCCAACCTAACCCCAACCCTGAATCTGAAATATTTAATGACTCCCTATTAGCTCCAGGATAAAATACAAAAATTCCAGCTTAGCAAAAAACCCCAAAGCAATTTGGAACTATGCTCAAAGGGCTATAAAAGAATGCCTGCCCTTTGATCCAGCCATACCATTGTTGGGTTTATACCCCAAAGAGATCATAAGGAAAAAGACTTGTAAAAAATATTTATAGCCCTACTCTTTGTAGTGGCAAAAAACTGGAAAACAAGGGTATGCCCTTCAATTGAGGAATGGCTGAACAAATTGTGGTATCTGCTGATGATGGAATACTATTGTGATCAAAGGAATAATGAACTGGAGGAATTCCATGTTAACTGAATGACCTCCAGAAATTGATGCAGAGTGAAAGGAGCAGAACCAGGAGAACATTATACACAGAGATTGATACACTGTGGTAAAATAGAATGTAATGGACTTCTGTACTAGCAGCAATGCAATGACCCAGGACAATTCTGAGGTACTTATGGTAAAGAACACTGCCCACATTCAGAGGAAGAACTACAGGAGTGGAAACACAGAGGAAGGACAACTGCTTGAAAGCATGGGTTGAGGCTGACGTGATTGGGGATGTAGACTCAAAGCTACCACACCAAAGCAACTATCAACAGTTTGAAAGTGGGTCGTGATCAATGACAGGTGTTAAAACCAGTGTAAATGCACATCAGCTATGGGGAGGGAAGTGGGGGGTGGGGGCTGAAGGGGAGGGTAGGAGCATGAATCATGTAACCATGTTAACTTTTCTAAAAAAAAAAAAGTATTATTAAACAGTCAAAAAAAATCCCTTCGCAAATCTTACATGGTTTGGTTTCCACCAGTCTTTCCAAATTCATTTAATATTATTTCCCATCACACATTCTACTTTTGAAATAAGCCTGGTATGTGTTCCTTACATACATCTTTCTATTTCCTGCCTCTGTGCCTTGGCACAAATGGTTGCTATTTCAGGGATATATTCCCTCCTCATATCTGAATGGCAGAATCTTTAGGTTCCTTCTGACCACCATTCAGGTGCCAGTTCTTTTTCTTTTTAATTTACTTATTTTTTAATATAATTTCTTTAAATATTTTCCCATGGTTACATGATTCATGTTCTCTCCCTCTCTTCCCTCCCAGAGATGACAAGCAATTCCACTGGGTTATACATGTATTATCACTCAAAATCAGGTGCCAGTTCTATACAAAACTTTTCTCAATCCCTCCCGGTTGTTAGTTCTCATTCCCCTCTCCCTCTCCATTACATTATATACTTTGGTATATATTTCATATTTACTTATTGTATATGTACTGTTCCCCTCCCATCCAAAATAATATTAACACCTTGAGGGCAAGAACAGTTTCATTTTTTTTTGTCTCTGTAACCTCATTACCCAATAAAGTGGCTTGGCCATAGTAAGTATTTAATAAATCTTTAAGAAACTGAAGGTACCACCAACTTTCCAGTCATCCAGGTTCATAACTTTGTTATTATCCGTGACTTTTTACTCTCATTTGTGAAGATCAAATCAGCTGTCTATAAAAGCAATTCACAAGCATAAAAGCAATATGCAAATGTCATAGTATCCCACTTTCACCATATCTGATGAATTGCCAAACTACTTAGTATACCTTCACAATATCTCTCCCAATCTACTCATACTGCCACCACCCAGTGTAGTCCTTTATCCCCACTCACTAAGCCTGCAGTAATAGTGTTCTAATTGAGTTCTAGCCTCTCGCCTCTCTTCCACTCATCTTCCATATAGCTGCCAAAATAATATTCCTAAAAGCACAAGTCTAACCACGTCACTGCCCTGCTCAAAAATCTTAGAAGATAGAATATAAACTCTAGCCTGCCATTCCAGGTCCTCCACAATCTGGATCCTACCTACCTTGTGTTTTGCAGTAATCTCATTCATACATCTACATAATCAGGACAAATTGAATTACTAGCAATTCCTCAACTACTAGCATTTACACTATTTTCCTACCACTATGCATTCAGTCTAATGTAGTAGAACATTAAGTTTAGTGACCCTCACACATAGCCTGCAAAGAGGCTGAGTATGCACATTTGTCAGCAAAACTAAATCCCAACCCTCATTACTTTATTCATTCTCATTTTCATACCAAGTTCTAAGGCAAACAGGGTATGCTCTGTTGTTTCCTTTTTAAATCTCATGGACTTCTCTCTCTCTCTCTCTCTCTCTCTCTCTCTCTCTCTCTCTCTCTCTCTCTCTCTCTCTCTCTCTCTCTCTCTCTCTCTCCTCTCCCTCCTTTCCTCTCTTTCTGTCTCTTCCCCACCCCCTACACCACCCCCTAATATCCTAGGCTTAAAACATCAAGGTTACTAACTTACAAACTATCTAATTGTATTGACAGTGTAACAAGAAATAAAGACAAATAATGTATCACCTGGAAGAAATGCACCTCTAAGCATCACTGCTGACCTCTTTATGTCTGGAAGCACAATCCCACTATTCAGTTTGCTCAGGATAACAGCCAACATCCAAGAATTCTCTTCAAAATGTTTCACAGCAAGATAAGAGTTAAATGCAATCTCTCAAGAAAGCAATTCTCTTAGTTTTTTCTCTCTGTCTTCACAGTCTCTCTCCAGTCACCACCACACTTAACTTTCCAGGATGGTAATTAAGCTGCCAGTCTTCTCAAGATTCATTCCCTCTTTAAAATAGCAGTTAAACTGTAACTTCCCAAGATTCCATTGCCTCTTAAAGACATAGCAACAGAAGTCTTTGTGAGAGAAGCTATTGAAGCTGATGTTATGCTAGCTATTCCCTATGTCCAGAATTTACCTGCTCCTCTCATTTGTGCCTGTTAGCATGCATATCTTCCTTTAAGACTCAGCTTAGGTAACACCTCTTCCATGAGGCTTTCCCTGATCCTCTCCCACAGTGGTAGGAGTTGACTCTACCTTGTACTTTACTTATGTGTGGATGTTGCCAAGTCCCTCATGTGCCAAGTGCATATGTTCATTTTTAGACTACACTCTCACAGTATTTGAGGGCAAAGAATTTATTACTTCCTTGGAGAGGCTCTGCAAAGTGGTTTCTCTAGAAATATGTTGCAAGTTCCACATCAGGTCTACATCATTTAGATTCTGGTTGGTTAGGCATACTTCTTGCAAAAATTCATATTAGAAAGGCAGCCAGGTGGCTCAATGGATAGAGCCAGGCCTGAAGATAAGAGGTTCTGGATTAAAATTTAAGCTCAGACATCTTCTTAGCTGTGTGACCCTGGGCAAGTCACTTAACTCTAATTGCCTAGCCCCTACTGAACTTTGGAACCAATGTTGATTCTAAAACAGAAGGTATGGGTTTAAAAAAAACCTTATATCAGAAGATTAAAAAGACAAGCAGCACTAAAGTAAAAGGAAGAAAAGGGGTGGGGGGAGCAGAGAAGAAGGAAGCAGGTGAAGAAAATGGCTCCAGAAATCAGAAGCTCCAGGGGCATCATGCATTGTCTTGCCAATGTTTTAAACATTAAGGTTTTCCCTCACACTTGCCAATGCCAGGCTTTGGGGCATGAGTACTACAGCACTGTTGAAAGCACCCAGACTTTCCTCCATGCTTACCATGACTTTGACCTTGTTCTATGTATGCTCTACTAGCCATTTGAGACCTCACCCCTTCTGCACAGGAAGTATCAGCAGTCAAATCCTGTAGACTCATCAACCCAGTACTGATGGACAAACAATGAACAACCAAGACAAAGAGATTCAGCACCTTTTGTAGTTATCTGATGAGCAAGTTGTTAAAACACTGTTTCTTGCTTCCTGAGATTAGGCGCTGGGCTGATAGCCAAGACATGGGGCCAAAAGTCAGATTTGATTCATAACCTTATAATCATTTGGAATTTGGCTAACAGATTATAAGAATATTTTCTGTGGATTCATTTTCTTGATATTTACCTTGCATTTCTATTATATATAAACTATCCTTCTTTGCACTGCTCTGATGTGATTACATAATTACTATTAGTTGATCTTGAGAGGAATAGGAGAGAGAAAATCAGGGGTTGGACCAGTGATTATAGTTATGGGTACATATATATGTATGTGTATAAGTTAACTATTATTTTTCCTTTTTTAATGTTTTATTCATTCCTTTTGTTTTTAAAAAACACTATATTACTCTTTTACACATTGAGCTCTCCCTTATAACAAAGAAAAAAATGTTAAGCAAGACCAACCAACAGAGTGCTTATAATATTTAGGATATTCGTTTGAGTATGTAACAATTCTAATGTGATTCCAAAGAGAAGGGACTGTGCCTCCTCCCTCTCTACTAAGGGATCCTTCTACTCTGGACACACAAACTTAGTGGTTTAGTTCAGCTCTGGGAAGCCGGGCCTCTAATTTCTTTCTCCTTACTCTTTAGTTTTTTATACACCTACCCCAGAGCCCAGATAAAATTAAACTGCCTCATATCTGTGTTCTCCCCCAAAATAGGAGAGTAGAAAAGTTCTCAGTACACAGTGTAAACCAGGTGAGGGGCATCTATTTCCTCCACACTCAAAGAAACACTGAATAGAAAGATTTACAAGGTTGCACTGAAAGAGTTAAAATTGGATAGAATAACTTTTAATTACTGTTATATCTCTCCTAGGAGGTAAGTAATTAAAGCATGATACAGTTCATGAGACCAATAAATTTTTTTTTACATTTTTTACTTTATTTTTTACTTTATTTTACTTTTCCCCTCAGTTCTGGGCTATCCAAACAGTTCCCTCCAGTTCTATATCTTCCGGCAAGGCAAGCCAATCCAAAGGTTCAGATTCCTCCTATATACATCATTTTTTGCTCAGTGAGCAATCAATCGACCAGGATTTGTTAAGCATGTACTACACTTGGTGATAAGGATACAAAGACCTAAGAGGGTTTATTCTCAAGATGCTTATATTCTATCCAATTAATGAACAAACCAAAAAGTATTTATGAAGTACTTATTATTTGTCAGGCACTGTGCTACTTGGTTATTAGATAAAGAATAGTAAAAAACAGTCCTTGCCCCCAAGGAGTTCATATTCTAATGGGAGAAACAATATATACACATAGGTATATATTGATTAATTAAGAAAATTTTTCCATACTTACATGATTTGTGTTCTTTCCCTCCCCTCTTCCCACTCCCTCTCATAGCTAACGTGCAATTCCACTGGGTTTTACATATGTCATTGATCAAGACCTATTTCCATATTATTGATATGGATCACTGGGGTGATCACTTAGAGTCTACATCCCCAATCATATCCCCATCAACCCATGTGATCAAGCAGTTGTTTTTCTTCTGTGTTTCTACTCCCACAGTTCTTTCTCTGGATGTGGATAGTGTTCTTTCTCATAAGTCCCTCAGAAATACTTTGATCAAAACAACCTTTAAGATAGATAGGGAAGCCATTATCACCCCCATTTTCCAAACTGAAGCCAAGAGAGACTAAGTGACTTGAAAGACATTAAAAAGGTAATAAGTGGCAGACCAAAACCAAAACTTAACCTGAAGTCATCTGACTCCAAACCAAAGAATACTTTCTACCAAATCCTTCTTCTCAATAACTCTTTTCTAGGTGTCCTCTACTATCTGGTTTTGAGTGTGAGACACATTTTTAAAAATTTTATTGATAACCTTCTATTATTTTGTTGTTGTTTAGTCAGCTAGTCATATCCAACTCTTTTTCTTTTCTTTTCTTTTCTTTTTTTTAAACCCCTGTACTTCGGTGTATTGTCTCATAGGTGGAATATTGGTAAGGGTGGGCAATGGGGGTCAAGTGACTTGCCCAGGGTCACACAGCTGGGAAGTGGCTGAGGCCGGGTTTGATATCCAACTCTTTATGATCCCATTTGGAGTTATTTTTTGGCAAAGTACTCTAGTGGTTTGCCATTTCCTTCTCCTGCCCATTTTACAGATGAGAAAACTGAGGCAAATAGGGTTATGTGACTTACTTAAGGTCACACAGCTAGTGTCTGAAGCCAGATTTGAACTCGGGTTCTCAGGACTTCAGGGCCAGCACTTTATCCAATTTACCACTAGCTACTCATTGTAATTTCATGATTTTGCCCACTCCCTCCCTGAAATGAATTCTTCCCATTAACAAAGAGATTCACCACAGACAGATGAACAATAGCAAATGCCATATTTCATCCTGAACAGTCCCTCATCTCTTCACCTAAAGGTGGGTGTAGGCTTCATCATTGTGGGCCACTTTAAAACAGCTAGGATAACTTTATATAGATATGATATAGATAAATATGAAATAAATAGATTAAAAGCAAAAGTCTGCCTTAGATGGAGGAAAGAAAGAACATCAGTCAAATTAAGCAATATTCATGGTTGAGTGCTGTTCAGTCATAGGAACTATAACCCCTATGAATTAACACTTTTATGGGAAGCAAGAATACTTAAAAGCAAAGTAACTAGAGTGGTTTAACATTTCCTTCCTCCGGTTCATTTTTCAGAAGAGGAAACTGAGGCAAACAGGATTAAGTGATTTACCCAGGGCCACACAGCTAGTGTCTGAGGCTAGATTTGAATTGAGGTCCTCCTTACTCCAGAGCCAGCACTCTATCCACTATGCCACTTAGCTGCCCCAATGGTTGAATAATAGCAATCTAAATGAGAAGCATAGGGGAACTATAACCCATAAGAATTAACATGTTTTATGGGAAGTAAGAGTACTTAAAAGTAAACATCAGGGTACAAAGGGCAATTTCCCAGAAAAGATTTTTCACAGACTCATCTTTAGTCATTTTTGTTTTGTTTCCTTACTTGCAAGAAATAGAAGAAATCTCAAACACTCAGATGTACTGTGATGCAGTCAGCCAGCACATAGATCCTTTAGATGTCTGCCACCAAATTCCAGCTTCTCTCCAATGGGAAACCATGGTGCAAAGCCTCCTTACCACTTGAAAACCAGCTTGCATCTAAAAAGAACCCAAAGTTTTGGAGCATTTGTCCTGTTAATAATAATTTTTTTAAAAAATGAAAGAGACCTAAGTTAGAGACTTGGGTAGATGGAATTGACATCTGGATGCCTTTCTATTTCTTTACTGTTTGTTTTCACAAATGCCCTGCCCTGAAGGGAGGGAGGAAAGGAGGGACAACAGCTGGCAATTTGTCCTGAAACTGATTCCTGGCCAATTGAGATTTCCCTGCTGCCAAGTTGCTGGTTTGTTTATGTTGGGTTTTTTAAATAACAGAAGCATGAAACCAAAGCAACCTTGTCTATGCTTTGGTTACACATTCCCTCAATCTCTCATAGTTCTTGTCTGGCTCTCAAGTTAATCATTTTCTTTCATTTTGCCCTTCCAAGTTTCAGTTTCTCCTTCCTCCCACCTGCTTAGTCTATGTACAAGTCTTTCTGAAGACTTCTCCACCCCTTAATTCTGTATTCAACTCTTTTAGCAAAAGAGATAAGACAAATTACTATTATCAGTAGCTACTTGGGCGTGGAACACCTGTTTTTGCATTCTTTCTCTTGTCCTTGACACCTACCATAACTCTCAGTGCATTGCAGATCCTGAATAAATTCTTGTGGACTCTATCTTAATCTTAGGTCTTTTAATTTTCAAAGAAGTAATAGAGGACTTTGTGTAAGAAGGAGACAGCTTACCCCACAGATGTTCACATGGCTGGGGAAGATCACATTCAAATTAGACTAAACCTCTGAGTTATAGTTTACAATTTTTTTTAAACACTTACCTTCTGTCTTAGAATCAATACTGTGTATTGGTTCCAAGGTAGAAGAGCACTAAGGGGGTTTAATGGCTTAATGGTTTAATGGTTTAATGGCTTAGGCAAGCCTAAAAATTCTAGACCTGAGGTGAGAGAGACCTAGTTTTAAGTCTTGCCTCTGCTGCCTATTAGCTATGTGACCATGGCTAAGACACAACCTCTTTGAGCCTCAGTTTCCTCACATGTAAAACTAGGGATAATAATAGTTGTAATATCATCCTTAAAAGGTTGTTAAAAGCTAATATATGTAAAATGTTTTGTAAATGTCAAATAAGTATATAAATATCAGTTATTATTATTAATTACATGAACTCATTACTTTCTGGAAATGTACAACATGACCTGAATCTCGGTCAGATCTAAGTATTTCTCGTCATTAGTGACAATCTACATGTAATAGATATAATCAGGGGGTTCAATTAAATTCAACAAGCATTTATTAAATATTTACTAAATTCTAGGCACTATGCTAGCTGCTAAAGATACACAGATTTAAAAAAAACAGCAAAATAGTTACAGCTTTCAAGGAGTTTATCTTCTGTGGGGGGGAAACTACTTGTACTCAGATAATCAAAAAGAAAATTTATACAAAGTAATTTTCTTGTGAGATTAGAATAGCTTTCTCAGAGGAAGTGGAATGAGCTGAACCTTTTTTTTTTCTTCTAAACCCTTACCTTCCATCTTAGAATCAATGCTCTGTATTAGTTCTAAGGCAGAAGAGAGGTAAGGGCTAGGCAATGGGAGTTAAGTGACTTGCCCAGGGTCACACAGCTAGGAAGTATCTGAGGTCAAATTTGAACCCAGGACCTCCCACCTCTACGTCCGGCTCTCAATCCACTGAGCCATCTAGCTGCACCCCTGTGGGTTGAGCTTTGAAGGATGCTCAGGAATGTCTTTCAGGTACGGAGTAGTGGTATAGTCATCCATTTCAAACATAACATAATTAATACATAAGAATAAAGGTTGCAAAAAGGTGCAATGATTATAATTAATGAAATATATTACTATTTGATTTTCTAATATGTGATAGGAGTCCAATATGAAGTTACTTAGGCTAAGTGGTCCTAATGACCATAAACATATAAACAATTACACATAACCTGTATTTTTCCCCCGACCCCATGTCAAATGTGTAAATGATCATGGTTCCCACTTAGACAAGGCTCATAGCCAATTGCAACAGCTGCATTCCAACACCCATTTCTGGGATCCTCATTTTTCATCTTAAACAATATTTCTGGTCCCATCAGGAAACTCCCCAACCCCAGTACTCTGGGCCATTTCCCACCATATCTAGGTTTGATTCGGACTGGCCCCTCCCATATCTGGCATTGGTTACCTGTTCTCAAGCAAGCCCATCTTTAAGGTTTCAAACTTTCCTGCTCACACATCACTGAGCATGTACTCCCACCAAAATCTTTGCCACAGTATGTAGCTCCCTCATGGCAGTGAGTCTGCCTGGGTGTGTGCCCAAATCAAATCTCTATTGGTCTGTGTTGCCATGTACTGTATGTGTATGTTTGTGCAAGTATGCATGATGTACACATATGCTAGGCTGCATGGTTACAAAGCTCATGCTCATACTAGCTTCCTGAGGGCCAAATTTCTGTAAATGTTCAAAAATCAGAGTCGGAAGATAGATTTATTGTTTGAGGTATTCCAAGTAGCCAGGGCAGCTGGATTGTAGTGTGCTTTCGAGAGTGAAGAGATTAAGAAGATTGGGAAGGGCTGGAAGGGGCCTGGTTATCAAGGACTTTAAATGCCAAAGATTTTTAATGGATTTTAGAGGATTCTTAGGGTAATAGGGAGCAACTGGAGTTTATTGAGTAGTGGTGCAACTTGGCCAGACCTTGCTTCAGGGAAATCACTTTGGCACTTGAGTAGAGGATAAATTTGAGTCAGGAGAGACTTGAGGTAGGAAGAATGATATTTAAATGGTACAGACAAGTGGTGATAAGGCTCTATACTAGAGTGATAGCTATATGAACCGAGAGAAGGGACATATATGAGAGATGCTGTAAAAGGAAAAATGTCAAGATTTGACAATTGATTGGATCTGTGCATTGAGTGAGTATGATGAGGATTGAGGATGACACTGAAGCCTCAAAAGACTGGGCAGTAATTGATGTTCATTTTTGGTGGTGAAGCCAATAGAACATGGAGACTGGAGTCTGGAGGACCTGAGTTTGAATCCAGCCTCAAACACTTAGTAGCTCTGTGTGTGTGTGTGTGTGTGTGTGTGTGTGTGTGTGTGTGTGTGATACTGGGCAAGCCACTTAGCCTCTGTTTGTCTTAGTTTCCTTATCTGTAAAATGGGGATAATAATAGCACCTGCCTCCTAGGGTTGTTATACAAATCAAATGAGATAATCTTTATTAAGTGCTTAGCTTAGTGCCTGGCACAAAGTAAATGCTATGTAAATGTCAGCTATTATTATTTGTATTTTTTTAATTGAATTGTTGAAAAAACTTGAACTGATTTGCAGAAGAATTTTAATAAATAGACTTTTTTTTATCTAGTCAAAAAAAGGCTGGCCAGTAGGTGTTTTGGTCAGGGCAGCTCATGAAATCACTGTTAGTGTTATTTGAAAGATCATAGAAAGCAAGTGAGATAACACAGCCTTGGAGGAAAGCAAATGTTGTTATGATTTAAAACGAAAAAAAGAAAGAAGGGAAGAGAACTGAATCTGAAAACTATATGGCCATGAACTTACTTCAGGTCCTATAAAATTCTGGAGTTCTTGGTCCTTTTGTTCTTTTCCTTTCTTGGTGAAAGGACTGGAGCTTCTAATCTTGCAAGTTTCAAAAGACATGGAGGGAACCCTAGAGAACCAGCACTCCAGAGCCCAGCTAGTACAGCCTGGCTTATGGAGCAAGGAGTGAGCAGATGAGTCTAATCTAACCATAACTGAAACAAGGACTCATCTGGCAGTCATACTGCATCTGATAAGGAACTTAATGGAGCTGATATTACATAGAAACTGCTCTAAGAGTTTGTCCCCAAGATGGAGGAGAAAGGGGAGGAGTGTTTATATGTTACTCTTCACTATATTTTTGAAGTAAATGGCCCTTTGTAAAAACGAATTAATGTTAAGTGATTAAGTGAAACTAGGGACCTAGTCACTGGCACTTAATAATGAGTCTGGGCAGTAGAGGTAAGATGACATACAGCCAGTAGAAGGCTTGAACCTATAACATTGAAGAAGAGAAACGCAGAAGGTGGCATTTACCTTAAAGGTACAGATAGAAGAAACATACAAACAGTTCCCCTTGGAAGTAAATTCTTTGGATATAGGAGAGCACGTCCAAGAAAATTTGCTACATTTCTTTCAAGCAATTATAGGACTGTAAAGGTGTAGTCTCTTGTAGAATACCTACTGGTGAAAGCTTACCCATGATACCTATGTAGGTCACTCTCACAGTGAGTTTGTAGAAATGGTAAAGTATGTATATAGGTCAATATTTATTGATGTTTTTCTCAATTTCTTCTTCTTGATAGAAATAATATTCATGATTTCTCTTCTCTTTCAGATAACTTAAGAACAAATTCTTCAGTGCCCTCAAAATTGTGTCACCTACAGAATTGATTTTCCTCAGTATATACTCAGTAGTTCTTCCTGCCTTTGGGGCGTGTGTGTGTGTGTGTGTGTGTGTGTGTGTGTGTGTGTGTGTGTGTGTGATTTCTCTTTCCGCATTTAGCATAAAGGAGGTTGTGATACTAACACTGAGGCTGATCCATTTTCACTGATAGAGAAAATAAAAAGTTTATTTTAGAAATATTTTTTAAACCCTTACCTTCTGCCTTGGAACCAATACAAGGCAGAAGAGAGGTAAGGGCTAGGCAATGGGGGTTAAGTGACTTGCCCAGGGTCACACAGCTAGGAAGTGTCTGAGGTCAGATTTTAACCTACGACCTCCCATCTCTAGGTCTGACTCTCAATCCACTGAACCACCCAGCTGCCCCCTTATCGTAGAAACATTGATAGCTTTTTACCATTTTTCTTCTGTTTCTTATCCTTCAGGCTTCATTCTTAGATACTTTCAGGAGTTTCTGGATTAACTGGGCCCCAGCGATTCTTCTATAACCTTTTCCCCTTTGACATTTCTCACTGTTTTATGAAGTGATACTGCATATCATCTTCCTCCACGTTTCTTAGAAGATCTTACAAATGAGTTTGTATGCTAACCTAATGTTGCCCTTGAGTGTCATTTATCTTTATTAGGCAAGGCGGGTGTTCTACCTGAAATGCCTCCTAGGTTTCTTTAGACGCCTTCTTGAGTTCCTCAGACTCCTTGACTTGATAAAAGATAATAGTCCATGTTGAGGTCTGATTTTCATCCCTTTCTCATTTTTCAGGGTCAGTAGCTTCTTTATATAAATCATATCGGATCTGTTGTAATTTCATGCTGTTTCTTTTTATTTAAAAAAATTGGCATTGATTTTTATTTTTGCAGAGTCAGGGGACAGACTAAGAGATGGTTACATAAAGTACCTGCCTCTCATCAAGAACCAAATGCATATGTCTATACCTAGGGAACCAGAACACATACTCCATGAGATGATCCCCATTATAGGAGAAAAAAGCAAATCTCTAGGAACTAGAAGAGAGAAGCAACGTTTTTGCAGAGCCGTGGGGAGGAGAAGCAAACCTAGATGTAATACTTCACTAGTACTTTGAGTAATGTAGACTGTGTAGGGTTGTGAAAGAAGGCTTGCCTCCCTAGTGACCTCAGATTCTTTATCACTAGGGTGGTGCCATAAATCTGAAGTGATTGTCAAGGTCCCCAGGAAGAATAGTGTTTACTAAAAGGCAAGAGTAGTTTCTTTAGGAACTAGATTCTTTAGGAATCACAAATCCTTTATTTCTGGGTAGTCTATACCCACGATAGTATTTATAGGTTAGGAAGACTATATAGGACTCTGGGAATGCAGAATCCCTCTGAAGAAGGGAAGGGAAGGTGTTTTGACTATTTATGGTTTTTGGTACATGTTTTTTGCATTTTTCTCAGGTTAAATAGAAATTGCCCTATATATAATGTTTTATTGGCCTGAATGCTTATAGGAGAATTGAGAGCTATTTCTTTTTTGGGTGGAAACCTAGGCATAAAATAAATGTTGATGTTCCCAAGTGAAGACCTTGAGTAAGGTGAAAAAAAAAACCATATTCTGATGATTCCAAAGGAAAGCCTGGGTGGGTCATGAGCCAAAACAAGGCAGTTTTTGTAAAGCTTAGGTTTCTATGCCATAGATGATACTAATGTTTAAAATACAATTTGACCTCTTATTGAAAATGAGGGATCTTATTCACATACAGGTTGAACTAGGTGATCTTGGAGGCAACTCCCAACCCTGAAGTTCTATAAACAAAGCCTTCTCTTAGATATTGTTTTGACATAACAAAAGCACTGAACTTGGACACTGAAAGATCTGGGTTTGAGTTCAGGCTTCTGTCAGTTACCAGTTGTGTGAAATTAAGGGTGAGTTGTTTTGTTTTGTTTTAATTTCTTTGAACTTATGTTTTTTCATCTTCTCCTATCCCTAAAACACACATACTTCTTAGTATGGAAAAAGATGAAAGAAGCATCACCTGGGATCTGGGGACTAGTTTTGTGAGGCAACCAGGTACCACAATGTATAGACCACTGGACTTCAAGCCAGAAAGAACTGAGTTTGAATCCTGCTGCAGACACTTACTAGTTGTGTGATTATCATTTAACCTTTCCCAACCTCAGTTTCCTCACTTGTAAAGTGAGGAAAATAATAACACCTATCTTCCAGGATTGTTGTGAGGATCAAATGAAATAATATATGTAAAGTGCTTTGCAAATTTTAAAGTGCCATATATGTGCTTCTATTGATGGTAGTGGTGATGATGACAGTGGTAGTGGTGGTGGAGGAGGAGGTGGTATATTATAAGATCTGGGATTTTGAGGGGCTGGTAGGTAAAACTTGTGCTGAAGAGCTAGCTACTAAAGGAAGAGCTATGCTTTTCTGGAGTAGTGGTACCTGAGTAGAGAATAAAAGGGAGAAGTGATCCAGAAATGGTTTCAACAAAAGGATTGCATGATACAGTCTGGCACACTATGGCCAGAAGCTTTACCTACCACAGGCAGTGGTAGCAATAGTGACCAACCTGGGAAGTGGGAACCAAACTTGGTAAATATTTCCCAGCAGTGGGTAGAATACTCTCACTTTTGGTCCTACTTTCTTGGTCTCTTTTCCTCTTTCATTGTTCTATCATTTAGACAAAAAAGCAAAACAAACAAACAAACAAAAAACCAGAATTGATGGTTTTCCTACTCTCTCCCCCCCCATTCTATAATATGTAAGTCTGATTCTCTTTTACATAAATGAGTTTGTTTCCGTTGTCAACAACTGTGTCATTATTTGCAACCATAACCTGCAGAGGTGGGAGGAAGAGTTCTAAGGATTTCTTAATTTCTTGGAGAGTTCTGGTTTAGCAAGTGAAACCTCTCCCTATCACTCTGGAGAGAATTGGAATTATGTTTGTTTAGTCTTATGAATTATCCTGTAACTTTCCCAACAAGTACAACTTTAAAACTTGAAACAAGGGCTCACTAAGACATTCACTTGAAGGATGGGCTGATTGTCATTATGTGGCTCATTGTGTCAAAAAAATGTTACTAAGGGCTAATCCCATTTCCTACCAGAGAGGGATCTAAGGAGAAAGTTGTACCTCTGAGCCCACCCAGCAGGCAGTTAGGCATGGGATATGAAGGTCCTGCCCCATTTCTGCTCAATAATGAGGAAGTGAGACCTATTCTTATTCCATAATGACACCTTCCAGTTACAAATGAATGAATGAATGAATGGTCATTTGTCACCACCTACTCATTATTCTTTTAATACAGAGCCATACTTGAGAATGCTCTCACTTGCTTATTTCCTGTCCTGCTCAGATAATGATTACAGAGAAAAGACTGAAAAGGATCCTTGTTCTTAGACTAAAAGTAACAGATATAATCAGAGCATGTTGAGACTCCTAGTGTTTCAGCCAACATTTTGTCTAATCTACAATTACTCATTTTTTCTCTGATTCAGATTCCAGACTGCAAATGGCAGACTCCAATATTCCAATAAGTCAGTGGATATGTGATTTCAGTGATGTGAGTATTCCCTCTGGTGATACAGATTGCAAGATTTCCCATCCTATGCAACTCTGGTCTGTGTCCTACCTTAATTCTATTGCAAGAGCGTCTCCCCAACATACTAAGGGTCTTCCTTATTTTTTTTTTTTAAACCCTACTTCGGTGTATTGTCTCATAGGTGGACGATTGGTAAGGATGGGCAATGGGGGTCAAGTGACTTGCCCAAGGTCACACAGCTGGGAAGTGGCTGAGGCCGGGTTTGAACCTAGGACCTCCTGTCTCTAGGCCTGACTCTCACTCCACTGAGCTACCCAGCTGCCCCCCCCCCTTTTTTTTTTAAATCCTCACCTTCCAACTTGGAATCAATACTGGGTATTGGCTCTAAGGCAGAAGAGTGGTAAGGGTAGGCAATGAGGGTCAAGTGACTTGCCCAGGGTCACACAGCTGGGAAGTGTCTGAGGCCAGATTTGAACCCAGGACCTCCCATCTCTAGGCCTGGCTCTCAATCCACTGAGCTACCCAGCTGCCCCCTTCCTTATGTTCTTTTGACAATGCATGGATAACAATAAATGATATGGTCTGCCCATCAGTTGTCCCTTATGTTTTATATGTGACCGGTTCATTTTTCCAATCATACCTTCCCTCAGTTGCCTCTTTTATCCCACTTGAACTGAGTAATTCTTAATTTGCCATGTGTTAGTCTATTCATATCTCGTGTATACTTTTCCACTGCCCTTTAAGTTATCTTTAACTATAGTATTCTCTGGCTTACAACTATATATCACCTAAAGAATGTTTTGGGGGTTTTTAAATGCACCTTTGTTTGGTAAACATGTGGAAAAGTTCATCTCTCGTGTCTTTTTGACAGCTGATTATGGAAAAATTTTTTACAACTGTAAAATTGATTTATGAGTGTTGACTTCAAAGAAAGAATAAATAGCAGTGAAGTCACATAAATCCTTTGGTTCTAAAGAACCAAGAGTGAAACCACCCACTGGTGACTGACAAAAAAGTACCCAGAATTATAGAATAAACCGTTATTATGTATTGTACTATCTATGGGTGACTAATTTTGTCTGTATTGTTCCCTACAGAGGAGACATCCTATGTTCCATTTAAATGAGGTCATTGGAAACATAGCAAAACAAGACACTTGTCTTGAGTAAAAAGAAGTCTCACTGTATTTTCTTTAGAACAGGAAGAGTCATGTAGAAATATGGAGGGGAGGGAAAATTTAGAAGAGAAGAAATTGGAGGAAACTAGAGAGAAATTGGAAAATAAATAGAATTAGAAAAGGGAGGGGAAGCAACTCATAGAAAAAGATTATGATTATTTGTGTAGACCCAGCTTGGTGTGGACCCCTATTCTCACTCCCTGAGCTAGCTCACTCACCCCCCAACATGTACTCAGGCTGGCAGGTCTGATTTTTAAAGAGGACAACATCCCACAGCTACAACTCAAATATCACTATGTTCAAGGTGCAAGGAACAAGCTTGGTAGTGAGGAGCATACATGCCCTTACTTGCCACTATAGCTCCTAAACCCCGATAAGTGTGTTTCCCATATATACAAAATCAGTCACCATTAACTCTTTTTATTTTTTAAACCCTTACCTTTCATCTTAGAATCAATACTATATGTTGGTTCCAAGGCAGAAAAGCAGTAAGGGCTAAGTAATAGGAGTGAAGTGACTTGCCCAGGGTCTCACAGCTGGGAAGTGTCTGAGGCCAAATTGGAATCCAGGACCTCTTTTCTCTAGGCCTGGTTCTCAAACCACCTAGCTGCTCCCACCATTAACATTAAGATCACCTTTGATTGACAAATAAGACAGTTGGATGGAATGTTCCCAGGGAAGTCATGGGAGAGGCAGGAGGAGGGGCAGTTGAGAATCCTGAAGGGGTTCTGGGTCTTTGACCTGTGCTGAGGCTGGAGATCGGTGGATCCTGGTCTTGGAGTGAGAGGGTGCAAACATCTCTCTGCAAACTCTTCCTGTACTTAAGATAACGTTCCAACCTGTACCTGACCACCACCTTGGTGTCTACTGCCCCTAGATATTGGGAGTTTCATCATCTAGATATCTAGGTTTCCCAGGGCCCAGGAGGGATCCGGGAAGTGGGCAGGAGATGAAGAAGAGGGTGGAAAAGGGTGGAAATAACTCAACTGTAAGGCTGAAGATCTATTGAAGAAGTCAAAAATATTCCAGCAGTTTACTTACTCTGGTTTAGTCCTGGCCAGGCTGAACCAGAGGGAAGCTACATTGATTCTTCATCTGCTAGTATTTGAGATTTCATTAGTAATCATTAGAATAGGGTCTCCTATACCACAGTCCTTTACCCTTATCCTTCCTGTTTAATATAAAGTTTAAAGTACCTTCCTAAAGCAGTGTCAAAGCTTGTTTTGGGAAGGGAGAAATCACAGTCAGAATATCAAGGTTATCCTAACTAAAGAGCCCAAATCAACATATCAATTAACCCCAGGTGGGTCCTGAAGGGATATTATACCTCTTAGACCTGAAGGGTCCTGCCTGGGCAACTGTTATCTGGGCAACATCAATTTACCATCTCAAATAGATCAAGAGACTCCCAATAATTATAACACAAACCACCTAGCTGCTCCCACCATTAACTTTTTTTTTTTAAACCCTTACCTTCTGTCTTAGAATCAGTACTATGTATTGTTTTTAAGGCAGAAGAGCAGTAAGGGCTAAGCAAGGGGGATTAAGTGACTTGCTCAGGGTCACACAGCTAGGAAGTGTCTGAGGCCAGATTTGAATCTAGGACCTCCTCTCTCTAGGCCTGACTCTTAATTCACTGAGCCACCCATCTGCCTAAACTCTTAAATATAAGGTATTTAGGTAATGACATAATAAAACTAATAACAAACATTTGTACAGCCAATTGGGAAATGAAGAGATGACTGCTCTGGACCTCTCTTTAAATGGAGGCTTGGAGAGGAAATCTTCATTCTGCTCTCCATTCAGAGGGACAGAGGTTACAATAAGGAATAATCATAAACCCATTACTTAAAAGAATGCCAATTCAGAAATAATCATAACATTTGCTTAACAAAAGATCAGAGCAGGAATCATCAGAATATACTATTCCATTCATAAACCTGGGTCATTCTACTACCAAAGCACATAGTATCCAGAGGGAGAGTACATGGATATAGAAACCTTGGAAAGAAGCACAAGTGGGAAAATGTTGCCCCATGTACCCAGGGCAACTTACAACTCTGGATTTTGTCTTCTATCCTTCCCTCCTTGGTGAACCTTTTTAGAGTTTGAATGCCCAAAGGGCAAATTCAAACTGTCTTTGGGTCCCTGATTAATGGTGAGAGTTGAGAGAGAAAGTGCTTGGTTTGGGCAGCTGGACAGAGGGGCATGGCATGCAAAAAATGCCGTCAGGTGCTGGGAAGATGAGGAACGGAGCAAATCCCTGAGTGCAGGCTCTGCACCCATGCCTCATCTTCACCAATGCTGAACAAAGCTGCTTTTTTTGCTAGCTGCTCTCATTCTGATTCTCTCCACCATCTTCCTAGGCAAAGCCTTTCCTCTTTAATTCCTGAAGCAATGGAATAGTAATAAATTCTTCATTCTGAACCACCCTCAGCAGGGCACTGAGAAAAATGTTATGTTCTTTCATTGTCAAATAGTTTCCTTAAGCCAGAGAAGGCCAAGTTCCTCAGGTCTATAAATGGCAAAGAGAGAGAGTCCACTTTTTGGAATCAGCTTCAAATCTATTTCTCAGAGAAAAGCACAGTACTCAGTGAAATAAATGCAAAGCCTATTTTTTCCCCTGTTTCACCATCTCAAACAAGAAAGCATAATAGAGGGTGTCACAGGCACACGTGAGAGGTTTCATCTCTCACCATCTTTAGATGGCACCAGAAAGCAGTAAGGTCAACTCTTCTCCAAACAGTAGGATTCAGCTCTGACCAATGAACTTTCAGTGTTTCTCCAGTCAATAAACAAATCAATGTCTATTACAATAGGGAAGTTCTCTGCAAACTAAAGGATCAAGTGTTAATAATTAGATAAATGCAAATTAAAAGAATTAAAACAACTCCACCTAAAAAAAAAAAAAAAAGGAAAACAGTAAATGCTATAAGGGCTATGGGAAAACAGGTATACTAAATCACTGTAGGTGGAGCTGTGAACTGGTCCAGCCATTGTGGAAAGCAATTTGGAATTATACCCCCAAAACTATTAAACTGTGCATATCTTTTGACCAAGCATATATAAAAATGTTTATAAGAGCTCTTTTCATGGTGACAGAGATGGAAACTGAGAGGATGCTTTCCTTCCCATCAATTCCCATCAACTAGAGAATGGCTAAATAAATTGTGGTATGTGATTATGATGGAATATTATTATGCTGTAAGAAATGAAGGAGGACCTGAGTTCAAATGTAGCTTCAGAAACTTCCTAGCAGTGTGACCCTGGGCAAGACACAACCCTCATTGCCCAATCCCCATTGCCTAGCCTGTACTACTCTTCTGCCTTGGAATGAATACTTAGTATTGATTCTAAGACAGAAGATAAAACTTTTTTTTAAAATAAAGGTTAATGTCTTTTCCGGAACCACAAATCCAGTAGGTATCCAAAAAGATACTTGAACCCAGATCTTCCTAACTACCTCTGTTTATTACATCATGCTGCCTCTGTTCTATATTTCAATTTTTTTTAAAAAGAGCAAGAGTGCGGGGCAGCTGGGTAGCTCAGTGGATTGAGAGCCAGGCCTAGAGACAGGAGGTCCTAGGTTCAAATACGGCCTCAGACACTTCCCAGCTGTGTGACCCTGGGCAAGTCACTTGACCCCCATTGCCTACCCTTACCAATCTTCCACCTATAAGTCAATACACAGAAGTTAAGGGTTTAAAATTAAAAAAAAAAAAAAAAAAAAAAAAAAAAAAGAGCAAGAGTGGTATACTTGGAAAGAATAATGAACTCAGAGTAAAGAGACCTTGATTCAAGTCTCAGCACTCTGAGACTCAGTTTACTAATCTATAAAAATGTGGATACTAATATTTGTACTATCTAGTATACAGGTGGCTGAGTGGTGCAATGGATAGAGCACTGGATTTGGAATCAGGAAGACTTCATCTTGAATTCAAATCTGGCCTCAGCTTTACTCACACTTTCTAGCTGTGTGAACCTAGACAAGTCACTTAACCCCATTTGCCTCAGCTTCCTCATCTGTCAAATGAGCTGGAAAAGGAAATGGCAAATTACTATAGTACAGTGTTGGTGAAGGTTTTCAAGTTCAAATGCCCAGACTGCAGTTTCAAACTGCCTGTGAGCCCCCCATATTACCCCAAAGAGTGGAGGGAGGAAGTGCTTGCTTTGGGTGACTGGATGGAGGGATGGAGCATGCAAAAAATATCTTTGGGCTCTGGAAAGAGGGGGAAAGGAGCAGCTCCCCAGTGCTGGCTCTGCACACATGCCAATACTTTACCAATGCTACTCTAGTATCTCTGCCAAGAAAACCCCAAATGGGGCCATGGAGAGTCAAATGTGCCTGAAAACAACCAAATAACAGCTAGCTTACAGGATTGCTGTAGTAGAAGTTCTTTGTAACCCTTAAAGTACCACAAGACATATAATTAGAGATGTCTAATAGTTAGAGATGTGAGACTGGACTTCATAAGACATATTGATTAGTCAACAGTCGTTTATTAAAAACCTAGAAGTAACCTCCATATATATGTGTGCATATATATGGATATAGATATAGATCTTAAAAGCTCTCTGTTTAGAGATTATAATTGAATATATGGGAGCTGGCAAAAAAAAACTCTCAGAAAAAGCTTTTGGATACATCTACTCACATGGATTAGAACAAGGATATTCATACTGTAAAGGAGATTGAGAAGGAATAACCAGATAAAAAGAAAAGATCTAAGAAAGAGTAGTATCACACACATGCACACATACACACACAAAATAGGGAGGAGAAAGTATGTAAGAAAAAAAGGCAGATTGTCAAATGCTATGGAGGGTTTAAGAACTATGAAGACTTAGAAAAGACCATCAGATTTGGCAATTAAGAAATCAATGATAGCTTTAGAGAGAGTAATTTCAGCTGAATGATGACACAGGGAGACAGATTACAAGAGAGCAAAAAGTGAGTGGCAGGTGAGAAAGTGAAGAAAGTATGATGATCTTGAGCAATAAAACCTCTCTGTACCACAGTTTCATCATCTATAAAATGAGGAGATTGCAATA
>NC_058133.1:132844843-132888015 GCF_016433145.1 Gracilinanus agilis
AAGAAAGAAAACAAAAGGAGTGAAAGGAGAATGGAATAAAGAAGGAAGGAAGGAAGAAAGGAGGGAAAAAAAGAGGCATTTATAAAGTACTTATTACATGTCACTCTTCTAAGCTCCAGGGACACAAAAAAGTGAAACATTCTTTATCCTTTAGAAACTTGAATTCTAATAGGATTCATATAGGGGAGTGATGGTCAAGCAGGGATATTTCACTTCAGAAAGTCACTGTTAATTCTAGTGCCTTCCCTCTGTTGACTATTTCCTGTTTATCTTATATTTTCTCCTATATTTATCCTTGTTTGTACAAATTTGTTTGCTTTTGGTTTTCACCAGGAGATTGTGAGCTCCCTGAGGGTAGGGATGTCTGTCTTTTGCCTTTGTTTGTATTCCCAAGTATAACACACTGCCTGACATATAATCAGTGTTTAATAAATGCTTATTAACTGCCTGACTGACAATAGTTTATCAGAAAGGGAGTTCACTGACATACTTTTTCCAGTAGAAATGTTAAAATTGATTTGATTTTGTGTTGTAAAGCTGGAATTCGAAGGGGGTGAAGGTGGGTGTGGGGAGAGTTACACATTCAGTGGCAGAATGGGTGGCAAAGATATGGCCATGCTGAGCAGGAGCGGGGAAGGAGATGTTGCTCCAGGTAGTCAGCCAGGTGTCCAATGAGCATCCCCAGGGTGGAGTTAATTTTCCAGAATGTGGTTGCTGGTTCAGAGGGTGCAGCACTTTGGAGAACTGATGTAGCAGAAAAATTCATCTCCCTATAGCCAGCTGGGTGATGAGCTGTTTTAACAAAGCTAGGTTCTTCTTAGATGACAAACATTGTTTATATATCTTGCCCATAGTTGAAGTCTTTCCAGTTTGGGAGGACCTGCCAGAGCCTGCTGATATTCTGCTGGCATAGCAGCCTTTGAGAACTTCCATGCTATGATGAGATCTCAGAGTAGAACTTCCATGTAGTAAAATATAAATGTGTATTATTATGCTTGAATTCATTAACATGAACACTCTATCACTGCAGATGATAACATTTCATTCTTCTGTAATTGGTTTCATGAATTTCAGTGAATAAAGCCACATAATTCATTTTTTTATAACCCCATGGACCATAGCACACCAGGTCTTTTTATCCTCCACTCTTTCCTGAAGCCTCTCCAGGTTTATGTTCATTGCTTCCATGAAACTATCTATCTATTTTATCCTCTGCTGTCCCCTTCTTTTGCCTTCAATCTTTCCCAACATCAGGGTTTTTTCCAATAGTCCTGTCCTCATTATGTGGCCAAAGTATTTAAGCTTCAGTTTCAATGTTTGACCTTCCAGTGAATAGTCTGAATTAATTTAAGTATTGACTGATTTGATCTCCTTGCTGTCCAAGGAACTCTCATAAGTGTTCTTTGGCGCCACAATTTAAAAATGACGATTCTTCAGGGCTCATTTGCTCTTATAGTCCATACGTTGCTTCTGGAAAAAACATAGCTTTGATTATGAGGACCCTTGTTGGCAAGGTGTTGTCTCTACTGTTTAGTGTCCTGTGCAGATTTGCCATAGTTTTCCTTCCAAGGAGCAAGCATCTTTTAATTTCGTGCCTGCAGTTACCATCTTCAATGAGCTTTGAGCCCAAGAACATAAAATCTGACCCAGTTTCCATTTCTTCTCCCTCTGCCAAGGAGGTGATGGGACCAGTTGCCAAGTTGTTATTTTTTGATATTATGTTTTAAGCCAGCTCCCCTCTTTCACCCTCATCAAAAAGCTTCTTAAACAGTAAAATTGAATTTTAAAAAGAAGCTTCTTAATTCTTCTTCACTTTCTGCCATCAGAGTGGCATCATCTGCATATCTGAGATTGTTAGTATTTCTCCTGGCAATCTTAATTCTAGCTTTTGATTTATGCACTTTGGCATTTCACATGATGTACTGTGCAGATAAGTCAAACAAATAAGATGACAATATACACCCTTGTTATACCCATTTTCCAATCTTCAACCAATCCTTTGTTCCATGTTAGGCTCTGACTATTGCTTCTTGACCTGTTCCTCAGGAGACAAGTAAGATCATCTGGTACTCCCACTTCTTTGAGGTCTTGCCACATTATGTTGTAATCCACACAGTCAAAGGCATAGTATAGTCAATAAAGCAGTAGATATTTTTTTGGAACACTTACTTTCTTTATTATCCAACAAATGTTGGCAATTTGGTCTCTAGTTCCTCTGCATCTTTGAAAACAAGCCTGCTCTTCTGCTGATTCTCAGTTTACATACTGCTGAAGCCTACCTTGCAGAATCTTCAGCATAACCATAAACCATAGCTTTATGGTGTGTGAAATGAACACAATTGTTCAGTTATTTGAATGTTCGTTGGCATTTCCTTCTTTAGGTCTAAACTGATCTTTTCTATTCTAGTGGCCACTGTGAAATTTTCCAAATTTGTTGGCACATTGAGTGCAGAACTTTAATAGCATCATCTTTTAGGATTTTAAATGACTCAGCTGATTCTCTGTTACCTCTACTAGCCTTATTGTTATCAATGCTTCCTAAGGCTCACTTCACTTAATTTCATTTCCTAAAATTGACTCTAGATCAGTAACCACACCACTGTGCTTACTGGTGATGTAAAGATCTTTCTTGTCTATATATTTTTCTTTATTTTTCTTTCATTGTCCATATATTCTTTTTTGTTTTTTTTTTAAACCCCTTACCTTCCATCTTGGAATTAATACTGTGTATTGGCTCCAAGGCAGAAGAGTGGCAAGAGCTAGGCAATGGGAGTTAAGTGACTTAAGTGCCCAGGGTCACACAGCTGGGAAGTGTCTGAGGGCAGATTTGAACCCAGGACCTCCTGTCTCTAGGCCTGGCTCTCAATCCACTGAGCTACCCAGCTGCCCACATTGTCCATATATTCTTGCCACCTCTTCATAATTTCTTCTACTTCTATTAAGTCCCTACTATTTTTATCTTTTATCATGCCCATTTTTTGCATGAAACATTCCTTTGATATCTCTAATTTTCTTGAAGAGATCTCTTGTCTTTCCTATTCCAATGTTTTCTCCTATTTCTTTGCATTACTCATTTAAGAAAACCTTATCTTCCCTTGCTATTCTCTGGAATTCTGTATTCAATTTGGTATATCTTTCTCTTTTCTCTTTCCCTTTTTCTTTCCTTCTTCCCTCAGCTATTCATAAAGCCTCATCAGATAGATATTTTGCTTTTTTTTTTTTTAATCTTTTCTTTGGAATGTTTTTTGTTGCTGCCTCCTATACAATGTTTCTGTCCATAGTTCTTCGGGCTCCCCTACTTCCAAATCTAATCCCTTAAATCTATTCATTACTGCCACTACATACTCATAAGGGATGTTATTTAGGCCATGTATATATACACATATATATGGTCTGATTGTTTTCCTTACTTTCTTCCATTTAGGAATGAATTTTGCAACATGAAGCTCATGTTGAGCCACAGTCCAGCTCCAAGTTTTGTTGTAAGTGACTGTATAGGGCTTCTCCATCTTTTATTGCAAAGCACATAGTCAATCTGATTTCAATATAGACCATCTGGTGATGTCTATGTTGTAGAATCCCCTTTTGGATTGTTGAAAAAGTGTTATAAGCAGTGAGTTATCTTGACAAAATTCTATTAATCTCTCCCCTGCTTCGTTTTGCACTCCAAGAATAAACTTGCCTGTTATTCCAGTTATCTTTTGATTTCCTTCTTTAGCATTCCAGTCTCCTATGATGAATGTGACATTTTTTTTTGGTGTTATTTCTATAAGATGCTGTAGGTGTGACAGCTAGGTTGCACAATGGATAGAGCGCCAGGCCTGAAGTTAGGAAGACTCACCTTCTGGATATCAAAATCTGGCCTCAGACACTTACAAAGTATGACCCTGGGCAAGCCACTTCATCCTATTTGCCTCAGTTTCCTCATATGAAAAATGATCTGGAAAAAGGAAATGGCAAAGCACTTCTGTGCCTTTGCCAAGAAAACCCCAAATGGGGTCATGAAGAATCAGACACAAATGAACAACAGCAAAAGAATTGTACAGGAGCAGCTGGGTGACTCATTGGATAAAGAGCCAGGCCTGGAGATAGGAGGTCTTGGGTTCAAATCTTCCTAGCTGTGTGACCCTGGACAAGTCAATTAACCCCAATTGCTTTTCTCTTACCTTTCTTTTGCCTTATAACTAATACTTAACTCTAAGACAAAACGTAAAGGTTTTTTAAAAAATCTGTTGTAGGTCTTCATAGAATTTATCAACTTTGACCTCTTCTGCATCAGTGGTTGGAGCATAGAATTGTGTTACTCTGGTACTGAACAGTTTGCCTTGTATTTGAACAGATATTATTCTTTCATTTTTGAGATTATACCTCAATACTCACTTTTCTATTGACTAAAAGGGCTACTCTTTTTTTTTTAAGGGATTCTTGCCCACAGTGGTGCTTGTAATGGTGACTTGAATTAAATTCACCCATTCTCTCCCATTTAAGTTCATTGATATCCAAGATATCTATGTTTAATCTTTCCATCTCCTGTTTGAAAACATCTAGATAGCCTTTATTCATAGATCTTAACTTTCCAAGTTCCTATGAAATACTGATCTTTACACCATTGGACTTTCCTTATGTCACCAGACACTTCAGCTGCTAAGCTTCCTTTTGGCTTTGGCCCAGCCTCTTCATCAGTATTGGAGCTACTTGCTGTTGTCCTCTGTTCTTTCCCAGCAGCATGTTGGACACCTTTCAAACTGAGGGTCTCATTTTCCAGAGTCATATCTTTTCATTTTAATACTCTCCGTGGCATTTTCTTGGCAAAGATACTGAACTGGTTTACTAGTTCCTTCTTCAGTGACTTACTATTTCCTTCTGACCTTTTGTCAGAATTCTCCACTATGACCTTGTCCATCTTGAGTAACCCTGCGGACATAGCTCAAAGTTACTAAGCTATGCAAGCCCCTCCTACATAGCAAGGTGGTGATCCAGGAGGGGACATAGTTCATTACCTAGTGGGCCAAAGTTCTGGTGAGGAACCTCTCTATCTAGGCTATTCCTTAGACATCTGGGCCTTCCTGGTTTAGTAAGACTTATCAGAGTCTGAGATCCTCTGGAGCCTTTGAAAACCCAGGATCACTTCTGTGTAAAAAAGTTCCTGGAATCATAAATTAACCCAATAACTTCTCGTGTACCCCAAAACTGTTCTATGAAAATGAATCAGTGTCACAGATCTTCTTGCCACAAAATTATTCCAAGAAATTTCCATGTAAATTTTAATGTGCACTTTTTTCAATTGTCAATTTTCTTCTTTTTTTTTTTTTTAAAAAAAACCCTTACCTTCCATCTTAGAGTCAATACTGTGTATTGGCTCCAAGGCAGAAGAGTGTTAAGGGTAGGCAATGGGGGTCAAGTGACTTGCCCAGGGTCACATAGCTGAGAAGTGGCTGAGGCTAGATTTGATTGTCAATTTTCTTTATGAAAAAAGTTCTGCAAAATAATAGCAGATTTAAAGGCAAAGTAGTGAACTTTTTATGGGAATTAAGAAAAGTAAGTATATTTATATAACATGTACTTATGTTATATGTGTATGTCTGTAGACTTAATTTTTGAGATGTTTATTTATCACTCAATATCTTATAGTTAGAATTTCTTACCCCCAGATGGTAGTAGATACCTTGATGGCTTTGAATTGCCATGTTTTTAAATATAGGCATAGTTAACTGGAATAAAAATTGCTTATCTATCAAAAATATAATTGATTAATGTTTATAGACAGCTATTTTAATAAAGAATAAAATAGGTAATATTAGAGAAAGCTTTTTAAGGAAGTAAACAGTGAGGTATAATTTAGCACCTTTCTCATTAATCTTAAATCTATATCAATCACAGATTAATATAATCTCAGTCTTCTTGTTCAGTTGTTTCCATTACATCCAACTCTTCATGACTTCCATTTAGGATTTTCTTGGCAAAGATACTGGACTGGTTTGCCATTTCCTTTTCCAGCTCATTTCAAAGATGAAAAAACTGAGGCAAACAGTTTTTAACTTAACAGGGTTAATTAACTTGCCCAGGATCACACAGTTAGGAAGTGTATGAAGCTAGTTAGTGGTAAGGGTGGGCATGGGGGTCAAGTGACTTGCCCAGGGTCACACAAATAGGAAGTGGCTGAGACCAGATTTGAACCTAGTACCTCCCGTCTCTAGGCCTGACTCTCAATCCACTGAGTCACCCAGCTGCCTCCCTGAAGCTAGTTTTGAAACTTCTCAACTCCAGGTGGTATTCCATCTACTGAGCCACCTAACTGCCCCTCATTTCCTTTTTTTTTTTTTTTAATTGTTACTTTCTAAAAAGCTATTCATTCTTACTTTAGAGTGAAATCCCTTCCCAGGCTAGTCCTGAGACTCCAACTTAGAATTTTAGCTCTGGATTTCAGAAATCTTACTGTCACTAGGCCTTCTATTTTCAGGAAGTTACATGATATTGGACCTGGAGTCAGGAAGACCTGAATTCTAATCCAGCCTCAGACATTTACTAGCTTTATAACCCTGAGCAAGTCACTTACCCTCTTTCAGCCTCAGTTTCCTCATCTCTAAAATGAAAATGATAACAGCACCTATCTTACAGGGTCATTTTGAGGACCAAATGAGAATGTTTGTAAAGTCATTCATAGAGATCCAGATACATAGTAGACACTTGCTTGTTTCCCCTGCCCCTTCCCACTTTTAGAAGTTGGGTAAGAAAAAAGCAGAAAGATAGATCTGGGCATAGAGCAAAGAAGAAATTGGATGTGCTCTTGCCGCACTCTCTCAGTGACAGGTAGGCTACATTTCCTCTTCAGGATTCTAGAGTTGACAGAAGGGTTTGTGGGGATCTTTTCTGCTATTATTAACTCAAACAATATTACCTGTGTTCTTCTCATTTGTTAAAGGCCAATGGCTAGCATCCCAATTCCATTTAAACACTGAAAATTGGGTAGCTTTCACAAAGGAGAATTTACTTTGAAGACATAAGAACAAAACTATAAACATTTCTTCCAATGCCTCCAAGGCAAACTCCTTCTCTATATTATCTCGGTCTCTGGGGGAAAAGAAGCTCAAAATTTAGCTCAGTTCTTTTGTTGCATGGCTCACCCCAAGTTCATATTCAAAGATAATATCACTGCTGGATGACTTTTCATCTCAGCCATCATTGGACTGGGTCCAGAAGATTACTCTGTTCTTCAGAGCATTGATGCTAAGATGCTGAGTTGGCTACATGATAAAACCTTTGTTCTGACTCCCAGATTCCTGTGGCTTCTTTCCTCTTGGAGATTCCACTCCCTGTACTTAGAACAGAAAAAGAACAAACAAAAAGACCAAAGGATCAGGTCCATTTCTCAGGAGCCATATTGCCTCGGGGAAGGAAGAAGACCCTTATCATGTAGTCTCACACTGAACATGTGAGTGAAGAATTCCCTGGGTTCCCCTAGAAGCAAAGGAAACAAAAAAGCCTGCTGAAGCCATCTTGGGTCCTTTTGAAAACACTGATAGGTCTAGCGATGCTACCAAAAAGGTCCTCTCAAACATGTGGTGAGCTATATGGAATCAGTTACAGAATGTCCACACATGCTCCAGTCTCTCCCAGAGATTTCCCTTACATGCCACAGTGATTCTCCCAGAGGCAAATTTCCCAAGTTCTCTAGTGGGGAAACACTGTCCTAGCTATTCTGATATGTATCAGACTTCTAATCCAGATTTAAGCCATTGTTATAAGGGCAAAAATGGTCCCTTCTCAATCAGGAAAAGTATTCCAAGGCCATTAAGGTCTTTATTTCCATTGTAGTTTCTCTGGCTTGCCCATGTAGACCAAAACCTCCCAGACTTCCTACTAAGTCTTCCCAAAATGAACTGGTAATTTCTGGTCTGGAGGGAGAAAAACAAACTAGGAGTCAGGGAGAGAGGGATATCTATCCTGCTTTGATTAGGTTGAGATCTATTCTTTAGTTCCTCTAGGTTGAGATTAGCCCAGCCCCAGAGCAAAATGGTTCATTTATTTACAAGTTTCAGATAACTCCATTTCTTGAAGTTTTGTTCAAGGGAGTATACTTTCAAAGTAAGTTTATAGGGGCAGCTGGGTAGATCAGTGGATTGAGAGCCAGGCCTAGAGATGGGAGGTCCCAGGTTCAAATCTGGCCTCAGACATTTCCCAACTTTGTGACCCTGGGCAAGTCACTTGACCCCCATTGTCTAAAAACAAACAAACAAACAACAACAACAAAAAAGTAAATTTATATACAAAATAACAGTTATGTTGGAAGGCTGCCCTGTGAATGTGATGAAATGGGAAACAATTCTAAAACATGGCAGTCCAAGGATAGAATAGCTGCCCCTACTTCCTAAGTAGTATTACTCTCTCTATACAAGATAAATTTAAAAATGAAAGAGGAAAAAAAGTCTTATAAAAATACTTTCAAATAAATGAAAAAATGGTACCTTTGGCCTTCTTGCCATCAAGAACGCCATCTCTTTTTTGTTCCCTGTAAGAGAAGCCTTGCACAAAAGGGACTTTTGGAATGTTGCAGAGAGATTTGGATGATAGGAGAGGCAATTGGAAGGAACAGCAGAGAACTCTGGTAAAGGAACTGAAAAGGGGGGGTTTGTCCTTGGACCCTGGACTGGATGGAGCTCATCCCTCACCTCAGGATTCGAATCCCCTGAGTACCTGAGCACTTCCCAACCTTTTCCTTGTACCTCAAACACCTGTGATTGTACCTGTTCTCCTGGACAACTTAAGAGGGCTGGCTGAACATTTTACAGTGGCTTGAGGGGCTTTTCCCGGAAAGCACACTGAGGCAGCCTGAAGATGATTCTCTCTCTCTGTGCCAACTATAAAAAGACATTGCAACCTGTCATTTAGATTAGGTTAGCAGTGTAGGAAGGAAGACGGAACCAAGAATGTTTTCTGGCCGGAGCCTTTTGGTTTTTGCTCCATACCACCCTTGTGTTTAGACTAAGGCCTTCCTGTTCCCACTCTCCAAAACTCTTCCTTGAACCTGTTCACTAAACTACCCCTTTGAGATAATACACAGTCAGATAATCCTTTGTGAGGGAAAAGGGCTTGTAGGGTGAGGGGTTTATTTAGGGGTAAAGAACTTTCTGTAGCCCCAAGTTATGTCAAATCTTGGGGTGCCTGTCACTGCTTTTCACCCTAGCTGGAGTTAACCAGGAGGAACATTAGGGAAGGTCAGGCATAAGCAAAGTCCTGACCAACAGCCAAAACCTATTTTCTTCAGTGTCTCTGCCCTGGCCAGACTCCTACTTGCCTTTTCACATCCACCATATCCAACACTCTCTGTCAGGAAGGAAGGAGGTTTCCCTATAGGTCAACTAGTCAATCCATCTTGACTAGGGCCAAACAACATCTCCGGCCAGAAAACATTCTTGGTTCCGTCTTCCTTCCTACACTGCTAACCTAATCTAAATGACAGGTTGCAATGTCTTTCTATAGTTGGCACAGAGATAATAAAAACATTAAAAGTATATGTACTGCAGTAGTGGAAACACAGAAGAAAAGCAACTGCTTGAACACATGGGTTGATGTGGACATGATTGGAGATGTAGTCTAGAAACGACCACACCAATGTAACTATCAATAATATGGAAATAAGTCTTGATCGATGACACATGTTAAAACCAGTGAAAATGCACATCAGCTATGGGGGGCGGGGGTGAAAGGGAAAGTAAAGACATGAATCATATAACCATAGAAAATTTTTCTAAAAAATATTTTTTAAAAAGTATATATATATAAAAAATAAAAGTATATGTACTGGGGGCAGCTGGATGGCTTGAGAGCCAGGTGTAGAGATCGGCGGTCTTAGGTTAAAATCTGGCCTCAGACCCTTCCTAGCTGTGTGACCCTGGGCAAGTCACTTGACCCCCATTGCCTACCCTTACCACTCTTCTGCCTTGGAGCCAATACACAGTATTGACTCCAAGATGGAAGGTAAGGGTTTAAAAAAAAGTATATGTACTGAATTTAAAAAAATCAAATTCTTAAAAGAAATCTACCCAAAATTCAAAATGATCTGCACATTATGCCACTAAATATAGATTTTTAAAAAAGTTTTATGTTAAAACTAGAAAATTTCATCAGAAAGATAAACAAGAAGGAAGTTATAGAATCAAACAGAAGGTTGGGGAAATATATTTGGTAGTCACATGATTATAGACTCAGACTAATAATTTTTAAATCTTCATATTCTTCAGATTTCACAGAAATTTTACAATAATTCAAGGGCATTAAAAAAAGTTATGAACAATTGCTGAAATACAGAAAATTTCAACATATCCTACATATATCAGAATGCAAAGAACATAGGAATAAAAGATATAACATCTAAGTAGATACTGAAAAATTAAATATTAAATGAATGTATCAAAAACATCATGGAGATATTAAAGTTATATTGAACATAACAGGAAAGCAGACCATGAACCTTTATTTATTCAATCTTCTAGCTAATAAACATTTATTAAGTGCCTAGTATGTGCTAGGTGGAAGCAACTAGGTAGCTCAGTGGATAGAGCACTGAGCTTTCAAGAAAGATGAGTTCAAATTTGGCTTCAGTCACTTACTAGCTGTGTGACCTTGGGCAAGGCACTTAACTTCCATTTGCCTTGATCCATTGAACAAGGAAATGGCCAGTATCTTTGCCAAGAAAACCTCATGAACAGCACTGACATGCTCTAGTCCACCAGGTCACCAAGAGTTGGATATAACTGAACAATTGAAGAACAATGACTGAGTATTCCTCTTCCTTTCCCTCCCAAGAGTCATCCATGTAACAAATAGTATTTTTTACAGAACAAAAAAAGAAAAGGAAAAAATCAGCATAACTGATTAAGACATTGTGTTTCATATAGCAATCCTATGATACTTTGATTGATATAGCATTGAGTACATATTAATTTTGGTAGTATTATCATTTTTGTTATGTTGGCAAGACCCAGTCATGAGCATTGAATAGTATTTCAACTATTCAAAATGTTCTTTATTTCTTTAAGGAGCTCTTTGTAATTCAATCTATACAAGTTATCTGTGTGTATCTGGGGACCAACTTCCAAAGCAAACAAAAATAATTTGGAATCCTTTTTCATTCTAATCAGGAAAACAATACATATAAAGATGTGGTGGCTAGGAATAGGCACTTTAGGGTAGAAAAGTTATTGTAGATTGACACACTGATTCAGGAAGAATTGGAGAGCTAATTTGATTTTGGTTCATGATTCCAGAAATGACATTTGAGGAGGAAGCTATGGAAGAAGTGGCCAGATGGGAGAGAATGAAGTGAAACATATATGGGATTTTCTTTAAATCACATTGTTAGTGGGAAAGACTAGTATAAAAGTAGATTTACACACATATACCCTATATAGGAGGAACACTACCATTCTCATTCTTTAAAATGTTTCTTTTTCATACTTCTATTTTACTTCTCAATGAATCCTTTCTGACCCCTGTTGCCCAAATTGAACTCTCCTTTGTAAAAAATAAGTGTTGTTGTCATCATTGTCGTAGTAGTCATCATCAAACCAAGTTGAGGATAACCAACAGGTCTCAAACTCATGGTTGAATTAGGGGCGTGTCTACTCCAAGTATGTAAAGACTTTGCCTGGTGAATGGGGAGATGAGAATAACTTTTTCCAAAGGTCACAAAGATAACTAAAGCAGATTCTTTGGAGCACTTAGAGCTTGGTCAAACGTGGAAGATGCCAAATTCATCTGTTGCATCCCAGACCATAACCTGTCACCTTGACTTTTGTCTTGACACTGACCTTAGATGACTAAGAGGGTGAAGCTAATGACTTTGTGCAACTCTGCCTCATTTAAATTCAGTTCATATGCCAGTCAAGATATCAACCCTATGATGTCATTGGTCCTCTTTGAAAATGAAGGGTGAACAATTCCTCAATACTCTTTCTCCTCTGATTTTTCATAATACTCCTCTCTCTGGTTCACCTCCTACCTGTCTGGTTATTTATTCTCAGTTTCCTTTGCTGGCTCATCATCTATATTATGCTCCTTAAGTAAAATTAATATTGAATTGTATTATTTCTTAATAATATTTCTGTGTGAAATCATTCCCTACTTAGCTTCCTGAGGTGGGACTAAAACAGTCTGCTTCCAAGCCAAGGACACTCCCAGTCCCCAAAGCTATCAAACCGGGCTGGGACCTTTTGTCTTTTGATTAAGGCCTTAAAAGAATTGAAGATGGGGCTGAACAGCTGTATTGAACTTTGACCTATTTGAAAGTACTATGGGCCAATGCTGGAGTTTTCCATATTTAGGCAAAACCCCACCTCTCCTGTGATGAAATAATAAAAGAGGAGTAGAGGTTTCTAAGTCTACCTCTTCATTGTCTACTTAGCAGTCAGAGATGTATTGGGATGTCCAAGGGAGGGACTGAAAAATGAAGTCCCAAATATATACACACCTGTATGATGGAACTTCCTGATCTTTGATTTCTGCGAGGATCATAGACTACCAATTTATTGTTTAAATGCTAGCCTAATTAATAAGTTTATATTCTTACCCAAAAATCAATCTCTCAAATATTTTTTATTGTAACATCCTTGTGCTTCCCAAGTTTCTATCCTAGATGCCTTTTTCTTCTCCATCAATACTCTAAGTAACTTTATCAACTTTCAGGAGTTTCAACTACTATCCCTATGTACATACTCCCATATTTACATGTCCTGCTCCATTCTCTTCCCTAGGTTTCAGTTCTGTATTTACCTATTGCTCAAATGGGATGTCCCAGAAACAAATCTTAAATTTAAAATGTCCAAAATTGAACTCATCTTTCCTTTTAAACTCTCCTCTTTTCCCAACTTCCCTATTTCTGTCAAGGGCACCACTACCCTTCCAGCATCTCAGGTTCATAACCTTAGCCTTATCCTTGACATTCTGCTTCACTCCAGATGTCTAATCATTTGCTGAATCTTGCCAATTCTTCCTTCAGACATCTTTCACTTGTGACCCTTATCTCTAGTCATGCAGATACTCCTTAGTTTAGGCCTTTATCATCTCTCACCTAGCCTACTCATTGGTTTCCCTACTTCAAGCTTCTCAATAGTTTTTTTTAAACCCTTACTTTCCATCTTAAAGTCAATATTGTTTATTGGTTTCAAGGCAGAAGAGCGGTAAGAGCTAGGCAATGGGGATTAAGTGACTTGCCCAGGATCACACAGTTGGGAAGTATCTGAGGTCATATTTGAACATAGGACCTCCTGTCTCTTGGACTGGCTCTCAATCCATTGAGCCACCTAGTTGTCTCCTGCTCAAGAGTTCTACTGGGCAAATCACTTGACCCCAGTAGTCTCACCCTTACCATTCTTCTGCCTTGGAAGTGATACTTAGAATGGATTTTAAATTAAGGGTTTTAAAAGAAGCTATAACATAGTCTATGTTCCCTGATGTAACATTATCAGACTTGGTTTATCCCTAAAAATTTTGTGTCTTTTAATTTCCACCAAATAAAGCAGAGTTACAGTCACAGTACCTATGGTTTCACTTACTGTCTTTGTACTATAATAACTTATTAAGTGCTTCCTCTGTGCCAAGCATTATGTAGTGAAATAAAAAATAAATAGGTAAGTAGTGAATTACTGGGTAATTAGGTGGTATGATCTCAGGGCCAGTTATCAGAAGTCCTTAGGTTTGGGAAGGCTTTCAGAGAGAAACTGACAAGCTACCACACTGATATAACTCAGAGTTTTAGTTAAACAAAGACAGGTAGGGGAGAGGGGATTGGGACAATATAACTAGATATAGGAACTAATTCCTCCCACCAAAATCCAGTAGTTGTAAACAGATGGTATCTACCCTAAATTTCTACCTAAAGATCCCAGCTACCTGTAATATCTCCCTAACCAAATTCCCCCCACCCCCTTGCTGATTATTAGAGTAAGGGAAGGCTAGAAGATAAACAGGTCCACAGGGTCAAAAGGGAAATGTCTTACAGACAGTTGTCCTCTGGAGTTTGGCAAGAGCCCCAGTAGAAACCCCAGATGCAACAGGAACACGCAGCAAACAAACAGGAAAAGATGTAAATCTAACAAGAAGGGGAGGAATGGTTTAACTCACACAATTCACCTGTGGAGTTTAGAAACCACTCCCAACCACTTGCCAAAAGATAAAACTGCTTTCAGGAGAAGTCCACACACACTGTCTCTTCCAGAGAGAAAGTCCAACCAACTGTCCCTCCAGAGTCACTGTCTCTCCAGGGTTCTGGAATCTCCCTACCTCTGCTTTGGTACTTCCTGCTTTCCCTATGATTTCCTACAAAAGTTCCCCCCTTTGCACAAAGCCAAAATAGTGTTGTAAACAACATTTTGTTATTTGTGCACTAACAAACTTATATTCCACCTAAACTAAAATTCTTACCCAAAATAACAAACAACCTACACACATCTATCTTATTCTATCTAATACTACCTTATCTAAGGATTTAATCAAGGAAAGGGAAAAAGGAAAATTATACAATGAACAGTTACAAAGTTCAAAGTACAAAAAAAATTTATAGCCATGCTCTTTGTGGTGGTAAAAAATTGGAAAACAAGGGAATGTCCTTCAATTGGGGAATGACTGAACAAATTGTGGTATCTGTTGGTGATGGAATACTGTTGTGCTCAAAGGAATAGTGAACTGGAGGAATTCCATGTGACCTGGAATGACCTCCAGGAATTGATGCAGAGTAAAAGGAGCAGAACCAGGAGAGCATTATACACAGAGACTGATACACTGTGATACAATCCAATATAATGGACTTCTCTACTAACAGCAATGCAATGATCCAGAACAATTCTGAGGGACTCATGAGAAAGAACGCTATCCACAGTCAGAGGAAGAACTATAAGAGTAGAAACACAAAGGAAAACCAACTGCTTGAACACATGGGTTGATGGGGATATGATTTGGGATGCAAACTCTAGATGACCACCCCAATGCAACTATATGGAAATAGGTCTTGATCAGTGATACATGTAAAACCCAATGGAATTGTGCTTTAGCTATGGGGAGGAGCTATGTTTGGGGGGGAGGGAAAAAACATGAATCATGTAACCATGGGAAAATATTCTTAAATTTTTTAAATAAATAAAAATGAAAAAATGAAAAAGAAAATGAAAATAAAAGTATACCCAGAAAAAAAACAAAGTTCAAAGTACAAGTCAAACATATCCAACATCAAAATTAGCAAAATTAACAAAAAACATCAAAATAGAAATACAAACACAAATTTCATGCAAAACATTAAATTCATAAAATACTACTCTTATAAATGAATACAGAAAAATTATACTACTATTGTAATGCATAAACAGCAAAGTTAGAAATTTTGAAAAAGTACAAGTAACATAACATTGCATAAGTCTTTACACAAAAGTTAAACTAATCCATAAAACTTACTTATGCAAAATACATTTAAAAGTAGATGAAAATTTAACACAATCTTATTCTAAATTAAAATCTTAGTCCTATTACACAAAACTGAACTTTTACATAAAACTGTATGTATACAAAAATGTAACCAGTATCAATTATTAACTACATATATAATTATGTATATGTAATACATACAATACATGTATGCTATAAATATATACCTACATACAACCAATATTTACATACATGTTACATATATACATATACATTGTATACTTTACTGCAAGAGAGAAGCAAATGGGGGTCCATATTTGGAACCCCAAGAAACTGAAGGCAGGTGAGGGGGGGCAGTTGGAACTGGTGATCCCCAGGTAGAGGAAGCTCATTCTGGGTTTGGGTCAAAGGGTGGTGGGAGGCCTGAGCAGCACTCTCCATTGAATCCTAGTTGATCCATACCAGGAGCACCTTCAACCTATTCCTGCTGTTCTGATTCTAGCTGTGTCAGTCAGTCCCCATATTAGCCTGATCTCTGCTATAGTTATAAATCCTATTAACAGAAATCAAGGTTAAACATCTCCAAATCACTTCAGAAAATCTTCAATCAACATTTGATATTATCCTGCTAACGTTAATTTATTTATTTAATTTGTTACTTGAGGCAGAAGTTAGGAAGAGAGAGGATCACTGTGAAGAGGCCTAGTCCTGTTAGAGATGAGGCTCTTACGTAACCTTTCAAACCTATACCCAATATATCTTCCCTGATTATACCTTTCCTGATTAATTAAAAGAAGTCACTTTACTGTTTCAATAGCCTTTGGTTTATACAATTGAATAGTCCATACCATCTCTTACCTATGATAAAATCCTTCCTTCTCACCAAGAATTGACAGTTGGTGTTGGGGATCTTCATTATTGGGAATCCAGTTGATTTCCTTATATATCCTTGTCAGGGAATCACACCCTGATTGCCAGTAACATCCTTTCTAGAGGAAGAACACCTTCTCCCAACCAAACTATCCAGTCGAGAGAAATTAGATCAGATTCCCTCTGAGAAGCCATAGTACTGTGTCTCCTCTGTAAGGAACTGTTTGACCAACCTCTTGTGAGAGCTTAACAGCTGCTGACCTAAAGACTGCCCATACCCTGCAAAAGGTCTGAGAGGCTGCAATCCAACTTCAACCTTGAATCATCCTTACAACATACACTATAGTAAGATTTTACAATCCTAACTATAATTCAAATTATTTACATATATTTACATTTCTATTTACATATTTGTGTGATAAGTGATATGTAATGTTTGTTTGTTATGTGTGTTGCAATGTATTTTGTAATGTAAGTTAGTACCTTATCTTATCTAATCAGCCCTAAACTCTAAGCTATCTAACTAAGGCCCCATCTTAATAAAATCTCCTAAAATTAACTCTATCTACCTATACTATTATTCTAAACTAACTAAAATCTAAACTAAATCCTATACTAAGTAACTAACTATTCAGTGTTAGTAACTAACTATCCTATAACTGTAGGTACTAGGGATAAAAGAATAAAAAATGGAATGATCTCTATTCACAATGAGCTTATGTTCTAATGAGGAGATAAGTATATATTAAAATATATACAACATAAATATAAAAGTAATACACATATAGGAATTAAATTAAAAATACAATGGGAAAGAGGGCATTGTTGGGAAGACCAAGACAACAATCTATGCAGTGCTCCAAAGTAAAGTTTTCTTAAGTAATGGTCTAGCTGACCCATGGCTTATTCTTGCCTCTAAAATAAAGCATAAATTCCTCTTAAAAGATTTAGTTTTACATTTTAATTTAGTTTTAAATTTTAAAGCCCTATGTGAGATGAACCCATCAGAATCAATACTAAATATTGGCTCCAAGGCAGAAGAGTGGTAAGGACTAGACAATCAGGATTAAATGACTTGCCCAGCTAGGAAGTGCCTGCACTCGCTTTTTTTTTTTTTTAAACCCTTGTACTTCTGTGTATTGTCTCATAGGTGGAAGATTGGTAAGGGTGGGCAATGGGGGTCAAGTGACTGCACTCACTTTTGAACTCAGGACCTCCCATCTCTTCGCCTGGCTCTCAATCCACTGAGCCACCTAGATTACCACCATCACCACTTCCAAATCCCTCTAACTCTGCATGGCAAGCAGTTCCTAAAATTGCACATGGGAAGTGAAGATAAGCAGCACCTCTGTTCCCTTTGGGTCAATAACACTTACCCTTTCACCTTGTCCATGTGCTCATATGGTGTTCCCAAGGTTTTGTTTTCCATGAAGCATCTATCCAAATGATTGCCTACGTCATTGTATGCAATTTGACAGAGTACATCCACTTTTCAACTGTGTATTAAGTATCCCTAAATGACTTATTCTATCCAGACTTGGTATCTTGCCCTCAACTTGCTATCAGAAAACCTGCTTGGGTTGATAAAAAGTACCACAACATGGTAGGGACGTGGCTCCAAAAGTTACCAGTTAATCATCTTCTGATCAGGGACTTCTGAAGAGCACCAGATCAGATGAAACTAAGATTTCATAATAAAATCCACAACCAAAAGCAATGCCCTGCTCTTGGTCATCTCTCTGTTCTTCAAAGGACAGATATATCAGAACAAAGCCAGGGTACTAAGCCTGGAGTCTGTGAATTTGTTTGTTTATTTTTTAATTTTTTTAAAATTATTTCAATGTAACTTATTTCCTCTGTGGTCAAGTAATATTTTTGTTGTTGTTTCTGAGATTGAATTTACCCATATCATCCAGGCTGGAAATGTAGCATCCACTATGGGCTTGATCCCTGCTTTGATGAGCTTTGAACTAACTCCATTTTCCCAACTTGCATTAGTTCTCCTCTCTAGAGGCAGCTGGTGGCCTTCCACTATGGGGGCTCATCATAATGGTACAGACACCTGATGAGTTTTGTCTTTACTACAACTCAGAACTCTCAAACCCAAGTATTCTACTAGCCTCCCTGTCCCACCCCCCACAACAGCAGAGATGTGTATGATTGGCCAATTTATTTTATTTTATGCATTTATAAGGGGAATGTGGAGGGTGCTGTGTTTTGACCATGTAGGTTCTATGTGTCCACTTGAGTCTGTTGAGATGCGCCTTGAAAGGAGCCAAGAAAGACTCTCCAGAGTCTCCTTTTCCCACCCTTTCTCCAAAGAAGGCATTTATGTCTTCCAAGAGGGGAAGCAGGAAGTTGGGGTTAAAGTTTAGCTACTCTATTCTCATCAGATAAAGGGCATCGTGGGATAGAATTATATCTTTCTGCCTTCTTAAATATTGTTAGTTTAGGGAAAATAATTTTTAGATTCAAGCTGTCCTCCTGATCACTATCCCTTAATAGGAAAAGAGTACCCTAAGCTATATATCCAAGGCTTATGTCTCTTTCCATTAGATGCCACATACATGGCAAAAAGCAAACAAACATTTATTCAAACAGATAACATAGACATCAAAGAAAGTATGTTTATGAGAATACATATCAGGCAAGATACAGCGTAAATGAGATATCTCATTGGAAGTGAGATAACTCAGCTCAACCAAGAGAGAGAGAGAGACTCAGATCTTACTGGAGGGGAAATTCCCAGAGTTTCTAGTGTAAACTGAGAATAGTGACATGATTAAGAATCCTGGCTCTCTAGAAGACTCTCAGTCTTTTTTCTCCTTCAGGGGCCTGAAGAAAATTTGGGGCCATGTGTTTTCTCTCTTATAGCTGGAAACCAGAAGGCTAGGATCTTTCCTTTTTCAAGCTTTCATATAGTAAGCAACCAATCTCGACCAATCAGGAGAGTCTTGTGCAAATGTCTTTGAGCCAATGCTTACATATTTTAAAATATTATTCTGAAAAGGGGAATCAAAAGGTTTTAAGGGCTATTAAACAGGATTGTAATCCAAAAAAAAATTATCAATATATGAAATGGAATGGAATGGAATCTAGATAAGGGGAACTTCAAAAGGCATTCAGTAAGCATGTTTTCACAGAACAACTTGATGCCATATTTTTGTCCTACCTTTGTCACTGGTGCAGTGGCTAGAGCACTTGGAGTCAGGAAGACTTGAGTTCTCAGCGATTTATTGTGTCACCTTGGTTTCCTCAACTATCAAACGGTGATAATAATTACACCTGACTCATAGGATGTTTGGGAGGGTTTAGTGTGTCACCTTGGTTTCCTCAACTATAAAACGGTGATAATAATTGCACCTGACTCACAGGATGTTTGGGAGGGTCAAATGAGATAATGTTTGTAAAGTGCTTAACACGATGCCTAGCACACAGTAGGTACCTAATAAAATCTTGTGTTCTCTTTCCTTCCCTTCAATGTAACTTCAGAGAAATGGTGATATAAAAACTATTGATTTCTAGATATATGTAAACAGATTAGTTAACTTCTAAAATTTTCAGTGAAGCTAAAACCCTTCTCATATTCTTCAACAAATACCTAATGCAACCAGCATGCTTTAAAAAAAGTATTTATGTTAAGAATAATATTGTGTATCTTACAGGTCATACATGGAATAAACTTTCAGTTATTCATTGCTTCTCTTATCTCTTTTCATCCCAACCCTAGAGTTGTTTTTGTATATGCCAACACATAGATATACAAATTCAAACACACACACACACACACACACACCCTCTTCCTCTCTCTTTATGACCTTTCTCCATTGAGCTTTTCAGAAATGACTTGTAGCAGTAAAGAGTAAAGTAGAGATCAGCTTAATCTCGGAATCTCAGTACTGGAAAGGGCCTTAGGGACCATCCAGTCCAGCCCATTTCTTCTTCCTACTCTCATGGGTTCCATTGATTGCCAGACATCTTTAAAGCCTTTCTCCCTATTGAAATATAATCTCCTTGATGGCGATGATTGTTTCACCTTTGTATTTGTATCCCCAGTAGTTACTAGCACAGTGCCTGGCACATAGGAAGTGCTTGTTAAATACTTTTTTTATTCATTCATGAGGGCTATGTAAAGACATAGCAAGATGGTGCCAGCAGTCAATCATAATCCCAATGCCTACCACAGCCTCTAATATAGATTAATTTAATATCTAGCACTATATATACTTAATAAATGTTTATTGATGTCAATTAAATTGAATCCCCTGGATTGCAGGAAGACCTCTAGATTTTCTCCAAATGAACTTTAAGCCATCTCATATTATTGATTCATGGCTTATCCAGGTTCAATTTTAAAATCACCATTTATTGTGATTATTGAGGGGGTTTTCAGTTGTGTCCAGCTCTTCATGACCCCATTTGGGGTTTTCTTGATAAAGATACTGGAGTGGTTTGCCATTTCCTTCTTCAGTTCATTTTACAGAGGAAGGAACCAAGGCAAACAAGTGAAGTGACTTGCCCAGAGTCGCACAGCTAGTACGTGTCTGAGGCCAGATTTGAATTACAGAAGAGGAGTCTTCTTGACTCTAGACCCAGCTCTCTATCCATTGTACTATCTAACTGCCCATTAGGTAAGCTTACTTTGTAAAGGGGGGAAAGTATAACAATAATGAGACATTATGGTTTAATAATCCCTGATTACTCTTTTGTCTCTGACTTTGCTATGTAACTCTGAGTCAGTACTTCTCATGTGCCTGTAAAATAGAGCTTGGAATCCTCACTTTCTTTAGAAGGTTGCTGAATTTATGATGTAGTTTGCAAATTTAGAGTTAACACTAATTTTCATATTCAAAATACCCCCTTCTCCAAAAATGGTAGTGCATATGGTTATTTTTTGGGAGCAATGAAATAGAAAAGCAAATTCGGTGAAACTATGGAAAGAATTTTTCCACTGGTTAAAAAAGAACAACAGCTCATCCATCTGGCAAACATTATAATAAGGTCACTAGGACCATTTGGATGCAGTAATGGGTCAGTATTTATTGGTGGGGATAAAGGGTGGTATGCAGGGAGCGAAATACAAAGCAGAATACTTGCTATAGAATTTTAAGACACATCTGTGCAAGATAAACTCTTTCCCAATACATCTTCTAAACTTGTGTGGAGTTAAAGGCCACCTTGTGGCCAGTACCAATACACTTCAGTGCTCTGGTGTTTGAGGTCGATGGATCAGAGGACCATCAATTTAGAGCTAGAAGGTAACTTAAAGATTACCCAGTCAAACCCCCTTATTTTATAGTGGAGGAAACTGAGGCACAGAGAGGTTAATTGACTTTCTAACATAGCTGGTAAGCATCTAAGACAGTATTCAAATTTGAGTCTTCATGACTAATTCTACTACTCAATCCATTATCCCCTAGCTTCCTTTAAGGCAGTGATTCCCAAAGTGGGCACCACCGCCCCCTGGTGGGTGCTGCAGCGATCCAGGGAGGCAATGATGGCCACAGATCTTTCCTATTAATTGCTATTAAAATTTAAAAAAATTAATTTCCAGGGGGCTAAGTAATATTTTTTTCTGGAAAGAGGGCAATAGGCCAAAAAAGTTTGGGAACCACTGCTAAGGGCACCAAAACTAAATAAACAAGATACTAAATGGAATTTAATTTGACCACAACTTAAGGACCCATTTTACTCCCAAATGAAAATAAAATTTTAAAAGCCTCCCTTTTTGATTGATCTGATTTCCCCATGATATCTCAAACTGAAGTAATTATTTTTTCAGTTTAAAACTTTCTCTTTCTGATTTCACTGTTTTTAAAATCAGTATGATTACCATTTACCATGTCTCTCATGTTTTAAAACTTGGTATTATTCTTTATTCTTTATTCTTTATTCTCTCTATGCTCAAATCCAATCAAATGCCAAATATGTTGTCAGTTTTGCTGCTGCAATATCTCACCAATCTGTCCTTTCTGGACATCCTTCCTGGTGCCATCACCCCATAGAGGCTCTTATTATTCCCACCTGAGCTATTGCAATAGAAAGAATGAGTGAAAGCTTTGGAACCAGAGAACTTAAATTCAAACCCTATCTCTACCCTGTCGCTTTTACCTGTGTAGCTTTGGGAAAGTCACTTTCCCTCTCTGGGTCCTAAAATGACCACAAAGAGACCTTCCAAATTTAAATTGAAGAACCTATGATCTCTGTTCCTCCTATCAGGAGGATTTTCTAATCTCCCTCTGCTCACTACTCCAACCCCGTCTTCATCACTACAACATTTACTTTCCTTATACATATAAATCATTCAGTTTCTCTGCCCCAAATCACTCAATAACCCTCTATGGCCTATCAAATAAAATTCACACTCCATAGCACATTATTTAGAAATCTTCACTAGCTGGCACCACACTGGTTCTCCAGCCTTATTCATACTATTCCTCTTGACCTACGCTACAATATAGTCAAGTTGGACTGTTCTCTGATTGTAGCACCATTCCCCTCCCCATACAAGCCATGCATTTTCCTATTAACAGGATTTAAAACATTTTTTCAGTTTTGAATTCTTTCTCTCCCTCCTCCAACCCTTGCTTGGAAAAGTAAAACAAAATTTATTGTAAATATGTATAATTATGCAAAACAAGTTCCCATGTTGCCTTGTCAAAAAAAGAAAGAGAAAGGAAAAACCTTTTAATAATAATTTATATTAATCATGCAAAACACATTTCTGCAATAGCTAGAAGAAGACAGAGAGAAAGAAAATTATGTTTCAATTTGCACTCTCAATCCATTATTTCTCTCTGAATGTAGATAACATGTTTTCTCTCCTCTCAGTTTCCAGTTCTTTGCTACCAAAAGAAAGAGTTGCTATAAATTTTTTTGCACATGTAGGTTCTCTTCCTCTTTCTTTAATCATTAGGGGCATAGATCTAGCAATGGGATTGTTCGATCAAAGGCTATGGATGGTTTAATAGCTTTTTGGACATAGTTCCAAATTGTTTTCTAATATGGCTAACCAAGTTCTCCCAACAGTAGAATAATAAGTTATCTGTTCTCCCATAGTTCTTCTAGCATTTGCCATTTACCATTTTTGTCATTTTAACCAATCTGATGGACATTAGGGGGTACCTTGTATCAGCATGTTTTCCCCACACTATTCCCAAAGCCTACAATGCTCTGTTACCTCCCTTTATTCACCAAATTCCTACCCATCCATTAAAGACCAACTCAAAAGCCAAATTCTCCAATGAACCTTCCTTAATCACCTTTTGTCAGCCACAACTGTGCATAATACCTAGCATGAGGTATGGCTTGTGCAAAGACAAAGAAATGAGAAATAATGCATTCCAATAATAAAGAGTAGTCTGATGAGTATGAGATTTGTGGAAAACTAGCTGGGAGATAGGTGCTATTATTGTCCCAAATTTACATATGAGGAAACTGAGGCAAATAAGTTAAGTGACTTGCTGAGGGTCACACAGTTAATAACTGTCTGAGGCCAGTTTTAAACTCAATTCTTCCTGATTCTAGGCCTGGCATTCTATCCATTATATCACCTACATATATGCCTTATATGCCAAATAGTGGGTTCACTGAGTCAAAGGAAATGAATTGTTTAGTGATTTTCTCACACAATTCCAAATTGTTTTCCAGGATGATTATACCAGTTCTTCATTCTGTCACCAGTGAATATGTCTCCCTACAGCTCCTCCAACTGATTCTCTATTTTTTTTTATCACCTAATGAATTTGAAAGGTGTGAGGTAAAACTTCAGAGTTTTGAATTTACATTTATTAATGAGTTTGCCTAGATTTTAGCTAAGCAATCGACAAGGTCTCTAATGGAAACTGATGGAGAGAAGTGAAGAGAGACAATAGTCAGTGAGGTGGATTCAAAACCAGTTAAATGGCTACATCCAAAACATAGTCATCAATGGTTTTGAGGGCAACTTGGAAGAAGGTCTTTGGCAAAATTCACCAGGAATTTATTCAGGACTATGAAATTTAACATTTTTATCAATGACCTGGATGAAGACATAGTTGACATGCTTATCAAATTTACAGATGACATAAAGCTATTAGGAATAGCTAACATAGAGAATGGCAGATTGAAGAATAAAACAATCTGGACAGAATACATTGCTGGCTGACTCTAATAAGATCAAATTTAATAAGGATGAATAAGGTGAAATTTAATAGAGATAAAGTAGACTGGGCAATACCAGATAGGTATAACTTCATTTGTAAAATTTTATGGAGAAGAATGGTAGAAGAGTATGAGCAATATCACCTCATAATAAAGCAGAATGTAGCAGTACTAGGGGAAATGAGCTTAAAGAAAACTTGGCAAGAAACTCAACTAAGCAAAGTCATCCAAAGGGCATTTAAGAATGGAATGGGAAGAGAGCAACAAACAGGCAAAGAATGGAGAAGTTCTTTTTGGTTTCTGTCATTCTTTTTTTCCATCAGTAACAGGGTAACTGCCATATTTAGATGTTAACAGCACCCTAAGGTGCTGTGCAAGGAAGTAGAAATAGCTCTAAAAAAAACAAGAATGGAAAAGCATCTGAGGACAACACAATTTTGAGGATGTTGAGGGATCAATTCTTTAGGTATTAAGAACCCCAATTCCAGATTTCCAAACTCCACAAAATTTTTTATAATTATAATCTATTCATACAACATGGACATCATGGCTGAAAGCAAGAAGGGGCAACAGACAAGTTTTCCCAAATGATTTCTTCAGCAGGTCACAACTGTACCATCATACAGTTGATTGAAAGTTACTGTGCTGATTGCTTGTTGAATATAAAAAAGATATTTTATTTTATAGGTCAAAATTCTCTCCTCCATACATATTGTCAAAATCATAAAGAATACTTTGACAGATAACAATCAATCAAGATAATTTGGTACAATAAAATAGGGAGAGATGAACTCATTAAGCAGATTTGGCTCATCATGGAGAATACTTTATGGAGAGATCAAAAGGAAAAAGAGATTCTCTGGAAATTGTGAGACTCTTTTTATAGATAACATTGGACTCATTGTATCAAGCCTCAGAACTTCAGAACATCTTAAATGAGATCCACTGTCACTCAAAAGAGTTTGGCCTTATAAAATTTCATACCCTTCATTTCATTAATACCATTACTAGTGGTCCATATCCTAAAGAGATCAAAAGAAAAGGAAAAGGACTTATAGCTACAAAAATATTTGTAGCAGCTCTTTTTGTGGTGGCAACTCAAAATTGAGGGAATACCCATCAACTAGAAAATGGCTAACCAAGTTGTGACATAGGATTATGATAGAATACTATTGTGCTATAAGAAATGATGAACAGGATAGTTTCAGAAAAACCTTAGAAGACTAATATGAACTCATGCAAAGTGAAGTGAACAGAACCAGGCAAGCATTGTACACAGTAACAGCAATATTGTATGATGATCAACTGTTAATGACTTAGCTATTCTGATCAATACCATTATTCAAGACCATTCATGATGAAAAATGCAATCTATCTCCCAAGAGAGCACTCAGATGGAGTCCAAGTATAAACTGATGCATCAGTTTTTCACTTTATTTTTCTTCCTTTTTTTTTTACAACATGGCTAATATGGGAATATGTTTTGCACAATTTCACGTGTTTAATTGACATACTGTATATGATGAACTTGGAGTCAGAAAGATATGACTTAAAATATGGCCTCAAACATATATTAGCTGCATGACCAAGAGCAAGTCACTGACTCTGTGCCTCAGTTTTTTCATCATATAAAGGGGATGATGATAGCACCTATCTCCTAAGACTATAGTGAATAAGATTTTTATTCTTAAAAAAAGAATAAAGGCATAAAAGAAGTAAAATGGTCCCAATATTCATTACTTGCTTAGCAAGCAAAGTGCTATGTAAATGCTATTATTATTATCATTAATATGGGCAATGGTGGGAAGGAAAATGGGCTGAGTTGCCTTTGGGATAATGTGTTGTTCTTTATTAGCACTCCAACTTCCCACTGAAACAAAGGCCCTTTTAAACCACAGTATTCTTCCAGTGATGCTAGATGACTGAGTCATAGAATATCACAGTCTCCAAAGAATTAAAGTGGAGGGTCATCCAAAGGCCATGTATTGGACATGAGTAGGTTGTAATATTATCAACCAAGAATTGTGCAAGAGAAGTGACCTAAAGGAAGTCACCAAAGGGCTGTATGTCTTGATAAGAAAATGGGTTGGTCATGCGTTAAGAAAAAAGGATAATTGATAGGTAGCTGCATACTCCACAGGTATCTGTAAAAGGTCAAGGAGAAAGGCCCCCAGCATACTAGTCAGAGTATGTTGTGGAGGCTATAAAGGAGGATGGAGGCAAGAGGTACCTGGATGAGAGGATGTAGATGGACAGTGAACTGCTAAAACTGAAGAGTCAGGATACAGATTGGCTGAAGTAGTGAAATAAGTGTAAAGTTTTACACTTAGCTTTAAAAAATTCAGCTACCTAAGTACAAAATATAGGAGGTGTGAATAGGCAACTGTTAGTCTGGAAAAGATCTGAGACTTTTAAGGGACTGTGTGCTTTATAGAAGTCAGCAGTCCACATGACATGGAAGCCAAAAAATTTTTGATTTTAGTTGGATTAGAGATATACCATCCAGGACTAAAGAGAATAATAAACAAGATGGTGAAGGGCAGCATGGTGCTATAAAAAGAGACCTAAGTTTAAACCACTGGTCTGCCATTTACTATCGGTGGGACGTTAGTTGAGAAAACAACCTCTCTAGGGCTCAGTTTTCTCATCGGTGAAATGAAGGATCAGAACAAATGACTTTTAAGATCTCTTTTGACTCCAAATCTACTTTCCTATAGGGCCTGAGGGTAATGCCATAACATAATCAGTTAAAGCAATATTGAGCTTGGAGAAATGAAGAATTGGAGAGTGAGGGGGATGCAGATAATAGCTGTGTTAAAGTATTTGGAGGTCTGCCATGTGGAAGAGGAATTAGACTTGTTCTTCTAGGTATTCAAGAACAGATTGAAGATGGTAAAAACTGCAGAGACAGGAAAAGGTTTAATATAAAGAAAAATTTCCTAGTAATTAGAACTTTGCAAAAGTAGAATAAATTGCTTCGGGATGTAAGAATTCCACTGAATGGAAGTCTGCAAGCAAAGGCTGGATCATGATCTGTTGGGTATATTATAGAAGGTATTCTTGTTCAATTATAAGTCAAGTATATATTCAATAACTTTTGAGGCTCCTTCCAATTTTGAGATTCTAAAAATAAAGAAGGAAACAAGTATTTATTAAGTACCTATTATGTTTCAGGTATTATTTTAAGTTCTAATAAATATTATCTCATTTAATCCTTACAATATTATGACATTATATATTTGTGTTATGCATTTGTATCCCATGTGCTTAGCACAATGCCAGGCACCTAATAGGCACTTAATAATGTAGTTGACTGACTGACTGACTGTTAGTGAAGAAGTCACCTCTCTCTCAGTCCTACATGCAGCCAAAAGCCATGGCTAGTACTAAGACAGATCCTTTTAAGATGCTGACATTTCTGGCTAAATGGACAAGGATAAAAGGTTCCTCCAAACATGGTAGGCCAGTGTATGTGCTAGTCCTCTAATCTTCTAGAATCTGTTTCATAGCCTCTTCCACATGTATGATAATATCTTAGGTTATGTGGTCATGTACAAGACCTCCATTACACAAGGAAGAGCTGAACCAATGGAGAGATCTCCTGCTTGTAGTTGAGTGAAACAAATATTATGTAATGGGCATGTTTGAATAGCTGGTACTCTGAACTACGTTTTTCAGGAGCTGCCATTAGTAGATTCTTAGGGCGTAATTTCAGTGCCCATATGTTACAGAACTGGTCAACGGAGGTGGTGCAAACTTGTATGATAAGTTAAAAGACTGAGAAATTCCAAAGTTAAGACACAGAGTGGAAAGAAGAATGCAGAAGTGGAGAGAAAGAGGAATGAATGCTACAGTACAGGAAGGGAACCCCATGAAATTCACACTATCCTTTCGGGGTGCAATAATCATCCCTGCCAATGATGGGCTTGACAGTTGATGAGGTGGTGCACCCCTGAGGCATCTCCTGATATTAGAGCTGACCACTTGATACAGCCACGCAGTCCTTAAGAGCTTAACCTTCATGTGGGACATTGTGATTGAAGGACCGTAGGGTCACTCACTTATCAAGTGACAAGAGAAAATGGCAGCCAAGGAATCATCATGTAGAACTCTTAGTAGTAATATGTGGTAAGTCTGATCCCACCTCCCCTACCCCAGAGATTGCAGGTGTCTGTAATATAGCCACTCAATTTAGAGACCCAGAATATGAATCATGATAAATTATGGTAGATGAAATAGGGAAGATTCAGTGAGGGGGTCAGAGTATTATTGTGACTAATATTGAACCCCCAGCCAAATAGTAGTAGTTTGGAACCCTGTCCAATAGAGAAAAATGCCAGTACTTCCTAAACTAATTTATTAATTTAATAAAATACAATGGACTACATAATCATAGTGGAAACAAAATTCCTGTGTAAGTAGGCAAACAACTTTTTAAAAAGGAATTTGGTCTTACTAGTAAATTCTCAAATCAAATCAACAAGCATTTATTAAGTATCTACAGTATTACAAGCTCCATGCTAAGTGCTGTGGATCAAAAAAAAAAAAAAAAGTAAAAGTCAATCTATATCCTCAAGGACTTCACAGACTAATTAGGGAAGACAACTTGCAAATATGTATAGAAGATAAATCGGAGATAACTTCAGAAGGAAAGTACCAGCATTAATGGGAAACCAGGAAAGGTTTCTCATAAAAGGTGAAATTTTAACTAGGAATTGAAGGAAACCAGAAAACCCAGGAGATGGAAATGAGAAGATTCCAGGCCTGAGAGACAGCCAGTGAAAATACTTGGAATTGGAAGATGGAGGTCTTGTTCAAGAAAAACAAGGAAGACAGTGTCATAGATCACAGAAAATATGAAGGGAAATAAAGTATAAGAAGATTAGAAAGGTTAAGAAAAAGGCAAGTAATGAAGGGCATTAAAAACCAAACAGAGGAGGCAGATAAGTAGCTCGGTGGATAGAGAGTCAGCCCTAGAGATGAGAGGTTCTGGGTTCCAGTTTTAACTCAGACACTTCCTAGCTCTGTGACCAAGGATAAGTCACTTAACCCCAATTGCCTAACTCTTATTGTTCTTGCCTTGAAAGTAATACTTAGCATTGATTTTAAGACAGAAGGTAAGGATTTGTTTTAAAAAGCAACACTAAACAGAGGACTTTCTTTTTGATTCTGGATGTAATAGTGATCTACTTAAGTTTCTGCACTTTAGGCTAACTATGACAGCTGAAGAATGGAAGATGGACTATAATGAAGAGAGATGAGACAGAAAGACCAATCAGCAGTAGTAGTCTTTTGCCTGGCATTTAAATTAATAAATTAGTCAATATTAAGTGCCTATAATGTGCCATGGGTTAACTAGGTAGTTCAGAGGATAGAGCCCCAGGTCTGAAATGAGGAAGACTCATTTTCCTGAGTTCAAATGTGACGTCAGACATTTATTAGCTGTGTGACCCTGGGCAAGTCACTTAATTCTGTTTGTCTCAGTTTCCTCATCTCTAAAATGAGCTGGAAAAAGAAATTACAAACAACTCTAGTATCTTTGCCAAGAAAATCCCATAGATAATATTATTGTGTTATGGTCCTTAGGGTCACAAAGAATCAGAAACGACTGAATGACTTAACATGAACAACATTATTATATACTGTACTGTTTGCATCTTCACACAGAACACTACAACTTGTGACTTCATGCCTTTATATTTGCAGTCCTTCATGCCTGGAATGTTCTATCTCCTCTCCTCACTTTAACTGTTTAGTTTCCCTAACTTCCTTCAGGACTCAGCTGAAAGGCCACTTTCTGCAGGAGATTATTCCTAATCCTACCAGCAGCTAGTTTCTTCTTGTTTGAGATGACTTTCTATTTACAGGCATAACTCATTTTAATGTTCTTCCCTTTATTGCATGTTGCAGATAGGGCTTTTTTTTTTTTTTTTTTTTTTACAAATTGAAGGTTTGTGGCAACCCTGCTTGAACAAGTCTTTCTATACCATTTTCCCAACAACATGTACTCACATCATGTCTCTGTGTCACATTTTGGTAATTTTCATGGTATTTCAAATGTTTCCACTATTATTACATCTGTTATGGTGTTCTGTAATCAGTGATCTTTAATGTTACTCTTGTAATTGTTTTGGGGCCTCACCAACCATGCCCATACTAAGTGGGTAAATTTAGTTGATAAATGTGTGTTTTGACTGCTCCACTGACTATTTCCCCATATCTTTCTCTCTCTCTCTTTCTCTATTTCTCTCCCTTTCCTTCCTTTCCTGCCTCCTTTTCCCTCCCTCCCTCCCTCCCTCCTTCCTTCTCTCTCTCTCTCTCTCTCTCTCTCTCTCTCTCTCTCTCTCTCTCTCCCTCTCTCTCTGTCTCCCTCTCCATCACCACTCTCTTTTCTCAGCTTTCCTATTCCCTGAGACTTATTGATATTGAATAATATTACATAGCTTAATTGATGAAGCAGCAGTAGGGTTTGAGAGGACTGACTACAATTTTGAAAGAATTTCTACTGTGAGTAAAATGCTATCAAACATGTTTTAGAGAAATCTTTCATGAAGGGAAGAGTCAGTTGATGCTACAAACTTCATTGTTGTTTTATTTTAAGAAANCTCTCTCTCTCTCTCTCTCTCTCTCTCTCTCTCTCTCTGTCTCCCTCTCCATCACCACTCTCTTTTCTCAGCTTTCCTATTCCCTGAGACTTATTGATATTGAATAATATTACATAGCTTAATTGATGAAGCAGCAGTAGGGTTTGAGAGGACTGACTACAATTTTGAAAGAATTTCTACTGTGAGTAAAATGCTATCAAACATGTTTTAGAGAAATCTTTCATGAAGGGAAGAGTCAGTTGATGCTACAAACTTCATTGTTGTTTTATTTTAAGAAATTGCTACAGCTCCCCTAACCTTCAGCAACCACTAGTCTGATTAGTGGTCAGTAGCCACAACATGGAGGCAAGACCCTCCACCAGCATGACTCACTGAAGGCTCAGGTGATTGTTAGCATTTTTTAGAATATTTTTAAATTAAGGTATTTACATTGATTTTTTTCAGATATAGTTCTCTTGCAGATTTAATAGACTATGATATAATATAAACATAACTTTGTATGCACCGGGAAATTTTAAACCATATTTGACTCATTTTATTGTAGCATTTGTTTGTTGAGGTGGCCTAGAACCAAACTCACAGTATTTCCAAGGTATACCTGTGCTGTATATACCTTTTGTACATATCTACTTATTTACATTTTTCTTCCCCATTAGAATTTGAGCAATTGATGGCAAGGATTGTTTTTGTCCTTTTTTCATATTCCCAGCACTTAGCACATACCTGGCACATAGTAATTATTTAATAAACTCTTTTTGATTATCTAACTAATGACTTCATTTACAAACAAGAGAATCTACAGGTCCTTACCACCCATATGGGATCTCTATTTAGTATGGATGATGAAATTGACATTCTACATGACCTTTGATTCTATTCAATTCAATGGACATATATTAGAATGAATTTCAGGCTTTCAAATAGAATTAATGTTGTAGGTCATCCCAAGGGCAATGGAGAGCTACATGGTGGAGTTATAAAAAGTGGTTGCTGATTATTATCCCTTAAGTCAGAAAAACTATTAGCAGCTTTTAACAATTTTGTTTAATTGGAATATTAGTAAAACGAGGGAAATGTGGAAGGGAAAGAGGTAAGCCTAGACTACCCTAAATGCTAATCCGGTGAAATGAAGCTTGCTCCCAACAGAGTTCCAATCTCCATGTGGGAATCCTAGTCACTACCAGCAAGCTGGGCAGGATATAGGCAAGGTCCCAATGCAGAAAAACCCTCGTGAACTAGGAGGCAATAACTGTTTAACTGAATCCCTTTTAGTTGAAGCAATGGAGACTGTACAAGTTTGGTTAATTCAGGGTCTAGTTGGTAAATTGACAGGGTATAGTCCCACTGAGGTTAACAACTCTTACTGTTTAAACTATTCCCTAAACCCTAAGATAAAATAGGTTCCATGTTGTCTTCAAACATAGATGACTTGCTTTCAGGGAAGAAACTGCACCAGTGCTTATAGGAATGGATCTTTCTTTGGTAAAGTATATGGAAGGTGAGTATATCTTAGTATAACTTCACACAGACCCAGTAGCTTAAAAAGCAAAAGGATTTATTATTTTCAGGAAAACAGAGTGAGGGGAAATAGTTTTAGGAATGAAAGGGAGGTAAGCTATCTAAAATCTTCAATGAATTTGTTGGCTACACATTCCCCTTTGGGGAACATGTTTTGAACAACAACTTCTATCCCACTCACTAAATAGTCTTTCTCCTAATCTAATGTAACTAGGTTTAAGATGGAAAGATAATCTTGCTTGAAGATCTGTATAGAGATTAGTTAAGATGCTGCAATTGAGATATTCTTCCAGTAGTAAACCAGTAAAGTAACAGCCCTTGAGGTCAGAGATGAGCTAACCAAAGAGTAATCTAATTCTTCCTTCCAGCCCTTGAACCTACAAGGAGTGTGATCAAAGTGTCCTTGCAAGTAGAGTGACTTGGCCTTTTACACTCAGGTTTCTAATTACCCCAACTGCCCCCCTCCAGGAGTTCGGTGGGGGGCACTATGGAATTCTGTGAGGCAGCTTTGACCCCACTTAAGATCATGGATGCTGCAGGTATCAGTGAACCCAACAAGAAAATCCCCGACTACAAAAAGCTCCAAAGCTGAAAGTTGAAGTCCCGAAGCTGAAAACTCCAGTCAAAAGGCCCAAAGCTCCAAGTTGAAGTAGAAGTCCAAAAGCCCCAAGGAGTTCTCCTCCAAAGAAGAAGTCCAAAGGAGAAGATCCAAGGGGCAGAGACTCCAAAGAAGAACTCCAAAGGAGAAGACTCAAGGAGAAGACCCTTGGACAGTGTGAGAGGGTGAAACGAGGTAGGTAGATTGGAAGAAATGGGAGAAAGGAGAGAAGAAAGTAGCGGAAGGTAAGGAAGGTAGCGGTCCCCAGCCTCAGCAGGGGAAAATTGACCAGAGCCCTTCAGGAGCTCGAATAAAAGATCAGAGAGCAACTTTAGGGTTTAGAATAGCTGGGTTTCATTTTAATTAGAAAGGGGAAGGTCTAGGAAAAACTAGGAGATAGATAGAAAGGGGAAAAGGCACCAAGAGAGAGAGCAGAGCCTCCAGGGTAGAGAGCAAGGAAAGGTGCCAAACTTTTTCTTTTATACTTTCTCCAACACTTCCAAGTGGGAGGTGTCAGGGGAAGTTATAGCAGGGAGCTCTGGAAGTTGTAGTCTTCCAGGGCTTGCAACAATTCCAAATGACACAATAGGAAGTTCAGGGCTTTTTATAGTCCTTTTTCCATGTCACTTCCTGTCCCTTCCCCACTTTATGGGAACCAATCACAGTCTTTCAATTTACCTACCACTACCAGGGGGTTTCTGGTTTCTCATTACGTAAGCTTTTGTGTATGGTAATGGAGAATTCAGGTGCAGTTTGTTGGAGTTTAAAATCTTAAACATTAACTCACTATTTGCTGATTTGTTATGAAGTGACTTTTAGGGGAATTTCTGTATTAATTCATGTAAAGGTGGAAATTTCCTAGAAGTTTGTAGGGGGCCTGTAAGGGCTCTAATATTAGCCTATAATGCTCTTCTGTATTTCCTTGGGGCTGAGTGGGGATATTGATCACAACAATTTCAATAATAAGGAGTGTTAATAAGAGAAGAGTCACACAGGGGTATCTGAGTGAGGGGTTTCCATCCTCCCTTGAATCTGCTGTGCAGTTTCAGGATCCCCCCTGCAACTTTGTCATTCAGGAAGGGTTTGATGGTGCCCTGCAATACATGTAAAAGCCAGTGGAATTGCTTGTCAGCTCCAGGAGGGGGGAGGGAGAAGGAGAGGGAAAGAACATGAATCATGGAATAATAGAAAAATATTTTAATTAATTTTAAATGAAAACAAAACAAAATTATAAACCTGGTTAGGTAAGTAATAATTATAATATTTACATAGCACTTAAAGGTTTGCAATTTGTTTTATCCTCACAAGAAGCCTGGGAGGAAACTATTATTATCCTCATTTTACAGAAGGGGAAGCTGAGGCACATGGCCTGTTAAGTAACTTGCCCAGAGTCATACAACATTTGCCTGAAGGACCAGCTTTAACCTTCAGGGCAGTCTTCTATATATAGTACCATCTAAATGAGATCCATTTACCTTTGGGTAGAAAATTAATGTAAAATTGTTATAATATTACAGAATAAGATGTTCTCACTTATATAAATTTATGTCTCTTTTTTTTACTTTTATCTCATTAGTGCTTTGGTTTACAAGCACAGCTAAGATTCAAAAGACCTGATTTCAAGCCCCAGGTCTGGTTTCTAACAATTAAGTATCTCTGGGCAAGTCACTTAGTCCCAATTAGTATCCATTCTAAGATAGAAGGTAAGGGCTTAAGAAAAAATACAATTAAGTAACATTGAGAATAGCTGGGTAGCACAGGGGTCCAAATACTAGATTTAGAGTCCAGAAGATCTGAGTTTAAATTCTGCTTCAGGCATTTAGGTCACTCAGATAGGTTGCTCATTAGTATGACCTGGTTAACATCTCTCAACTTCAGTTTCCTCATTTTACAAATGTAATTAATAATAATGCCCATCTTACAGAGTTGGCAAGTCAACAAGGATTTATTAAGCACTTACTGAGTGTTTGTTTTGAGGCTGAATGTGAGAATACATACCAAGAGCTTTGCAAACCTTAAAATGGCATAGAAATATTAGTTATTACCTCTTCTTTCTAAATGTATAAAGTGGGGGATTTTTTTTGAGACTTCCCCATCTTATCGAGGCTAGAAATATACCATCCTCTCATGGGTTTGATCCTAATACTGATAAGGAAGTTTTAACCAGATTCCTTTTTCTTCCTGGACCAATCATTCCTTTTTGCACTTTGTAAAATCCTGAAGCCTGGTATGGATAGAAGCAGTTATTATATATCTGCTATTGTATCTCTTATTCATTTGATTCTAGCTCTAAAACATGTTTTTCTCTCCTTAGTCATTGTAAAATGATGACTTCCTCTTATAACAATGTAAGACAAATGAAAAACAGTGACAACTCTCTCTTGTAACAAAGAAAAACAGTTAAGCAAAATTTACCTGATTTTAAATCCCACCTCTGTCATTTAGGCAGCTAGCTCACATAGTGAATAGATCACAGAGACTAGAGTCAAGAAGACCTGAGCTCAAATCAGATCTCAGATATTTACTAGCTGTATGACCTTGGGAAAGTCATTTAATTTCTCTATACCTCAGTTTCTTCATCTGTAAAATGGGAATAATAATAGCACCTACCTCTTAGGGTTATTGTAAGGATCAAATGAGTTAACATTTGTGAAGTAAATTGTAAACCTTAAAGCACTACATAAATGTTAGTTATTATTTACTACTTGTGTGATCTCGGACAAGTCATTTAACCTCTCTGTAAATTGAGGAAACCCAGTAAGATGGCCTCTAAGGTCACTTCTTACTCAAAATCAATTATTCTGTGTAATTAGACAAAGGAGAAGGATTTAGAATGGAAAAGACAGAAATCATGATCCAAAAGTATTTATTGAGGGCTCAGACCATTGTCCCAGACTATGAACCCAGAGGAAAAAAAATGAGACTTTAATCCTGTCATTTGAAGAAGTATGATATACAGGTCTATCATATGGGCAGAGAATCTGGAAAGTATTATTATTACCACTATTATAAACAATAATCATCGTATTTTCATGAACTGGTAATATATGACACAAACTACAGATTTAGACCCAAAGAAAAGGGGAGCTTGTATGCACTTCTTTTTTTCAATCTGCTGATGCTTAGAGAATAAATCAGAATGGACAAGCAAAAGCATATTAAGACATGGTTTGAAAAGATGTCAGGCAATTACTGTTATAGTTTCTTCAGAAATCAAGCACAAAAGGCAATGACTCACTCATCTGTTGTGCAGAACAAATTGTTGAAGTCTAAGCAATAGGGGAGCCAAAGAAATCTCAAAATGTCATCTTTCTGGCATGATATTTAAAAGAAGTAGAAGGTGAAAGAGATTGAAGAGGTGATTATAAATGTTTAACCTGATCAAACCATATGCTCATTACAAAACTAGCTGCATCCAGCCCAGAAAGACACTACCAAAGCTTGGTCGTTTTGAAGGAAAGCTTTCTTCATTCTTTTCATTTCCTTTTTCCTCCTTTTTCCTTAAAGTAGACAAGAATTATTAACTTTACAAAGAAGGCTGCCTAAAATAAGCAATTCGGTTCCATGTGAGATACATCATGTCAAACTAGGACAAGAAAATCACAGCCAATTTTTAAAAATGTGTGTGGATAGATGGATAGACAGACAGATAGATAGTTGCATATTCAAGTCACTGATAGAACATCCATTAAGAAATTCTTTTTACCAATGAAGATTGCCCCTTCTTTGCAACTTAGGTCTTACAGAATTTCTTAGGACACTAAGATATAATGACTTGGCAATAGTCATATGACCAACATAGAGATGAGACTTGAAATCAAATCCTCCTGACTACAAAGTCAGCTAGCTATATTGTGTTTCTGCAATCAAGTTTATCTCTCAGATTTGAACCATAGTGAGTTTCGAAGACTGTAGACTGAAGCTGTGCTCACTGGGGAAAGCACAATTATCCACCTCTCTCACTGAACTATTTTCCTTCTGCCTACAATTTTGAATGTGTTGGCAAGGAAGTCATTGATAAGAAAAAAAGAATGGTTCCATATTCACTAAAATATTTATAGAAGCATTTTTTCTAGCAGCAAAGGTCTGGATTAAATGAAATGCCCATCAATTAGAAAATGGATAAACAAATTAAGCTACATCAGAAACAATAAAAAGATGAAAACAGAAAAGAATAGGAAGATATAAATGAACCGATGAATAGCAAACGTTAAGCAAAGCCAAGAAAACATCATATAACAACAATATGACAACAATATAAATGGAAAGCTAGAGATCAATGATACAAAACTATTAAGAACAAGACATAAAATTGTGTATAAACTTAGACCCAGAAACACTATTGCTGGCTCTATTTCCAAAAGAGAACAGGGAAAAGTGGGGGAAATCCATATGTTTCAAAATATTTATAGTAGCCCTCTTTGGTGGCAAAGAACTGGAAATTGAGGTGATGTCCATCAATCTGGGAAAGGCTATACAAAATGTGGTGTGTGATTGTGATGTAATACTACCGTGCCATAAGAAATGATGAGAAATGGTGAGTGGATTTTTTTAAACTTAGAACTGCATGAGATAATGCAGAGTGAGACAACTAGAACCAAAAGAACATTATATACAGCTATGTTTAATATTTGAAGAATAACTTGTGAATATTCTCCTCCAGAGGATGAACTGACAAGTGGAAACATGAGAGGTATAAGATATACATCTTGTCATATGATACCTTCTCTAATGTGGGGAAAGGAAGGAGGGGCTGAATAAAAAAATTGATTTTTTTAATTCAAAGAATAAAAAATTAATTTTTAAAAATTCAATACTTGATCCTAAAGAATTATGACTTTATACTCCTCCTTCCTTTGTAAAGGTGGCAGGTCCACAGGCATGGAGAATTACATATATTGTCAGATTTTTTTTATGGTTCAGTTGTTTTCTCCAAATTTTTTTCTCTACTTCCTCCTTTTCTTTTTTCTTTTAAAAATTATTATATGAAATGGTTCTCTGGGAGAGGAAAGGGATACAAGGGATACAAATTCAGACAATGTAAAAGCAAAAGATATCCAAAAAATTTTAAAGAACATGTCTTAATGGTCAACATGGGTACATGATTTAGAAACAAAGGGTGATTTCATAAGCCAATTGGGGGAGCATGGAATAGTTTGCCCATCAGATCTATGACTAAGGAAAGAATTCATAACCAAACAAGAGATAGAAAGCACTATAGGATGTAAAATTGATAATAGTGATTATATTACATTTTAAAGATTTTATACAAAATCAAAGCAACCAGAATTAGAAGGAAAGTAGAAAATGACATATACATTTTTATAGCAAGTATCTCTGATAAGTTTCATTTCTCAAATATATAGAGAACTAAATTGAATTTATAAAAATATAAGTAATTCTTCAATTGATAAATGGTCAAAGGATTTGAGCAGAAAGCTTTCAGATGAAGAATGCAAAGCTGTCTATAGTCATATAAAAATGCTCTAAATTACTTTTTAAAAATCTGTTATTATATATGTAGTAACCACCACCACCATCACCAAAACAAATTTTAAGTAAACAAATTTATTAAATTTATTAAAAATTATTAAATAAACAAATGAAGATTATGTGCAAAACCACAAACTCCACATTGTTTACAATTTGTTTCAAAATATTTAAATTATATATGTGTATATTACATATATAACTCCGCCAAGGATGGTCCCAAGCCCGGCTTCGCCTGATGGAAGGACGGAAAATCAGATAGATCACATCACAGTTTCCCGCAAGTGGAGAAGAAGCCTTCTAGATGTTAGAGCAAGACGTGGTGCAGATGTGGCCTTGGACCACCAACTCCTGGTGGCAACTTTTAGAACCAAGTTGGAATCATTCAACGACCTTTCAGGCAGATTACACCACAAGTTCAACGTGCAAGATCTAAAGACCAGAGAGAAGAAAGAAGCATTCAATTGCGAAATCAAGAACAGGTTCGCGACCTTGACAGGACTCACAAACCCCATCAGTTCAATCAATTGCAACCCAAAGTTCATTCTGGATCTCTTGATTAAACGTAGGTTCTTCAGGCATCTCTCTGGTGCATCATCTGCTGCAGATTGAACTGATGGGGTTTGTTGCATCAAGTGATCCAGAACGAACTTTGGGTACTAATGAATGGACTGATGGGTTTTGAACAGATACTTTAATTGTACATGATGTGCCGATTGGGGACTGCCCCCAATTGGTTTCTTGTCAACGTGCTTAGCAAAACATTGGTTTTGCTTTCTCTCTTTTCCATTTCCCTCTTATCTCTAACTATTGTAGTTAGAAGGACCTTTGTGATAGAAGATGTTTGTGTAACATGATCACTTGGGGTGACTAGGCACCCAATGATCATCAGGGGGGATTGTGTAAATAGAATTAGCTCGATCCCATTAATAGTCAAAAATCTACTCAACCCAGGGGTGCTAATGATGTCACTCCCACCTCCCTTAGTGGGGAGGGGAGATGAGTTACCCACACGTGACAATAAGTAACAAATCAAGAATAAGGGACTGCCCTTTGGGCAGTCCAAATCAATGTAGAAACTGCCATTTGTCCATTTGAATTAGAGGTGGACCACAGGAAGTGATGAAAGACACGTTCTCTTTAAGTAAGTTAGTGAACTTCCTGTGGTCCACCTCTAATTCAAATGGACAAATGGCAGTTTCTACATTGATTTGGACTGCCCAAAGGGCAGTGGTCTAATGATTTTATCTATCAGCATGGCTTTAATTAAATTACTAATATATATATTTATACCAGCCTTTATCATTTTTCATATTTATAATTTTGGCAACCTTACGAAGTTTGGAAATAGAATTCTCAGTTTTCTAGATAGCCTAAGAAGAAGCCATGTGGCTCTGGGACCCCGAGTCTCAGAAGCGATTTTTTTCCTTGCCCAGTCCTCTCCCGATTTTCCCCAGCCTAGAGGCTGTTTTACGGGGAAGAGAGACAATGGTTTTAATTGCCGCTGGGCTGCTAATTATTTTGCTCAATGCCCCGGGCCTGGTGGCCCTTGCTGGCTCTGATAGAATGCCAGAGCCCAGCCAGTGTGTCTCTGCTGCTGCTCTCCTGAGTCCATGACTTGACCTCCATTCCTACTGCCGATCTCCTGACTTGATCTCCATTCCTGCCGCTGATGCTGCTGATGCTGCTGATCCTGACCGCTTCCAGCCTAGAACCCCGAGCCCCAACAGCGATGACCTGCCGCTTTTGCCGAGATCTTCGGAGACCTCCGCCACTGCTCCTTAGGATTTGGTATTGTCCCCGCTACCCCCTCTCTTGGTTTGGTAATGGCCTGCATTCTAGCCTTCCACGTGTTTCTCTAAAGACCTAATTTAGCCACCCACACAAGCTCTACGTGTGGGATTTTCTACAATGACCCGACACCACGTAGACCTAGCAACTAGCGTCTACCCTTAATGGGGCCGAACAGCCTATTCAGACTTGCTTGTGATTAAAACTGAACTCAGGGGAAGAAATATTCACCCCCATAACTGCTCAGAACTTTGAACTTGAAAAAAAAAACCCTTAAACTCAGCAGAACTCAATCAAAAGAACCTTAAATTGAAACCAGGGGTGAACTTTTAAAACCTCGGAACTGAATGAGCTTTATTTCTGTTTTAAAAAGACTGTATCTTACTGTATTTGCTAATTAGTGTTTTGTAAATTAATCTTGCTTATTTCGTTGATTTTCCTGTTGCACTGAATCATTTTACGCTAATGAAGTTTCTGCTTATGATGTTATTATATTTCCTAATTTACTTAAAGCTTACTGTATGAGAATCAATGCGGTTATATGTACCATCTATGAACATCTTATAGAAGCACATGTCTTTAAAATTTATTCTGCCTTGGTAATTGCAAAGAACCTTGAAAGTTTCCATGCTTTGAATATTACCTTGTAATTTTACAAGAGATCTTTTTTAACTTTTACTTTAAATCCTTAAGAATTGTTGCCTTAAATGGGTAGAAGCATTCCTACCCAGGATTTTTTAAAACAGGAAGCCAAGGAGCTCCTGTATATTCTTATCTGAGGATGATTATACCAGAAGGTTTCTTTTTTAAATATCACATTTTTCTATGGAAGCAATAACAGCATTTGCCAAGGGTTAAAAGTTGCAACAAGCATGTAATTTTAAACATCATTATTTATTGTTTTAAAATGTGCTATTGGAAATAATGGTACTCTATTTGAATGTGCATTGTGAATCTGCTATTTTGTAAAACCCACTTTCTCCAACAGAAAGTCTCATTTTTGGGTAACATAACCTTTCTAGTTCTAAGCTATATATATATTTTTTTTTGATTTTTGAAACATTTTTTTAATGAGAGAAATTGATTTTTCCTTTTTCTCATCTTGTACTGGAAATACATATATAATCATTATTTATCCTTTTTCTGATTCTACAGCAAATACCTGAGCCTATAGGACTGTGATTTAAATGCCTCTCTGATTCCAGAAGGGAATATGAAAGCCATTAATAGTGCTAAAGAAAGCACATGGTCAGAGACTTGACTGACTAAGATCTGCAAAATAGCAGTTCTATGCCAATACTTTAGAGCTTGAAAAATTGGGGTTTGAGTCCTGGAGTCCCAGTCTTTTCTAAAACTTTAGAGGACGTGGGTCCCCTCGACTTAGATTCCTAGAAAGCACCTAAGATTGGTTATTTTATTTGGCTCACTTCCCTAAAAAGCTGATGATAAGTCAGATCAGAGAGAGACATTTCCTTAAGTCCTGGCCCTGGATGGGTAATTGCACACTGCTGAATTCACTTTAATTAGGCCTTCATTCAAAGGTCTAAGTTTATTTTCCCCAGATTTTTGCACATTTCATTCACAAGTTAATTTTTTTCTTCTTTTTTCTTGAATTTTATTCTTTTTATTTTGCCAATTGACTTCATATAACCCCCAGGACTCAGCCACTCATCCTTAGCTGACCTGAGGTACCCTTTTTTTTTAGAAAAAAGGTGTGTTTAAGAATTACCTCACGGGGATATCTGTTAAGTTTTTTAAAATTCGATAATGTAAAAATATATGTATATTTATTTAACTCTTTTAGGAGTAATTTCACGGGGAATTATATAAAATCTTAGAAGAAAATGTATGTTTTGTAATCTATAATGTAAAGTTTAAATTCTTTTGAGAATAATTTCAGGATAAGGATCTTGCCATCTCCCCAGAATCCAGACGACGAACTTGTTTTGGTGAAGACACCATGAAGATGTCTGAAAAGCCTTCACTGTACCATGAAGACCAAACTTTGAACTTTGGGGTGCAGTTGATTGAACTATGGGGAGTTGAAATTGAGTTGTATGTATTGTTTTAAATTGTACACTGTTGTGCCAGTGGGGGACAGCCCCCCAAATTGTTTTTTTGTCAATGCGTCTAATTTTAACCATTTGTTCATCTATTTCTTTTATCCCCAAAATTCCTGAAAAATTTAGAAGTTGCTATTTTTACAGGTCCAGCGAAGAAAAAAGGACTAACCTTTTTTTTTTGCCGGACCTCACGGGGAATTGTAAAAGTGAAATTTGGGAAATGTATCAAACTACATTTCCCGTAGTCCAATGGGTTTCCGTTTCCGGTCTTTGGGGGCATGGGGAGGTCTACGTCGACGCAGAGAGGGTTTAAATCTCCTGGGTTAGGAGGGAGTGGCGCTTTTGCGAGTAGGTGCTTCCAGGAAACAGGAGACAAGATGGAGGCGGCAGTTTTGAATGCTTACAAGCGCGTGGTCTAATGATTTTATCTATCAGCATGGCTTTAATTAAATTACTAATATATATATTTATACCAGCCTTTATCATTTTTAATATTTATCATTAGACAATAACAAGCGATGCAGGGCAGAGAGCCCGATGGGCAGAACATTTCGAGGAGATCCTGAACCGACCGCCTCCACCAACTGTTCCGGACATACCACCAGCCACCGAACTGCTCCAGGTGAACACGGGCCCACCTACCAAAGTTGAGATCATCAAAGCCATCAAGACCATGAAAAA
>NC_058133.1:132888340-132914073 GCF_016433145.1 Gracilinanus agilis
ATCCTGAACCGACCGCCTCCACCAACTGTTCCGGACATACCACCAGCCACCGAACTGCTCCAGGTGAACACGGGCCCACCTACCAAAGTTGAGATCATCAAAGCCATCAAGACCATGAAAAACAGCAAGGCTGCAGGTCCAGACGGCACCCCCCCTGAGGCACTCAAGGCAGACCCAGAACTGTCAGCAGAGATGCTACAACCCCTCCTGCAGAAGATCTGGGAACAGGAACAAGTCCCGACAGACTGGAAACTAGGCTACCTGGTGAAGCTACCCAAGAAAGGTGACCTATCCCAATGCAGCAACTGGCGAGGAATCATGCTTCTATCCGCTCCCAGCAAAATCCTGACCAGAGTAATCCTAGAAAGACTGAAGGAGGCCTTGGACAAGAAACTGAGAACAGAACAAGCAGGGTTTCATCAGCACAGATCATGCACCGACCACATCGTCACCCTAAGAATCATCATCGAACAGTCCATCGAGTGGCAGTCCCCCCTCTATATGACTTTCGTGGATTTCGAGAAGGCATTTGACAGCGTGGACAGGAACATCATCTGGAGATTGATGCAGCATTACGGGATTCCCCCGAAGCTCATCAACATCATCCAGCGGTTATATGAAGACTCTACCAGGGGGCAGCTGGGTAGCTCAGTGGATTGAGAGCCTGGCCTAGAGACGGGAGGTCCTAGGTTCAAATCTGGCCTCAGACACTTCCCAGCTGTGTGACCCTGGGCAAGTCACTTGACCCCATTGCCTACCCTTACCACTCTTCCACCTATAAGTCAATACACAGAAGTTAAGGGTTTAAAATTAAAAAAAAAAATTATAAAAAAAAAAAAAAAGACTCTACCTGCCAGGTCATCCACAATGGGAAACTGACGGCTCCCTTCACAGTGAAGACCGGAGTGAAGCAAGGCTGCATGCTTTCGCCCCTTATCTTCTTGATGGTCATAGATTGGACCATGAGAAGAATTACCAAGGACAGCAATGCGGGCATCCAATGGACTCACACCAAGCAGCTCAAGGACCTTGACTTCGCGGATGACATCTGTCACAAGCAGCAGGATGCGCAAGCCAAACTTGCACGACTCTGAGGAAGCGTGAAGATCAACAAGAAGAAGACCAGGTGATCACAGTCAACAGCACACAGGACCTGCCAATCCAACTACAGGGAGAAAACATCAAGGAGACGGACCACTTCACCTATTTGGGTAGCATCCTCAGTAAGGATGGCGGGGCAGATGAGGACATCAGAAACCAAATCAACAAAGCCAGACAAGCATTTAACACCCTGCAGTCTGTCTGGACCTCCAAAGCACTATCCCTCGTCACTAAGCTCCGAATCTTCAACACCAACATAAAGGCCGTCCTCCTATATGGATCAGAAAGCTGGAGAATGACGAGCGCCAACACCAACATACTCCAAGTCTTTGTTAACAGATGTCTACGCTACATCTTGAACATCAGATGGCCTGAAAAGATCTCCAATGCTAGTCTCTGGGAAAGAACAATCCAGTATCCCATCAGTTAGGACATAAAGAAACATAAGTGGAGATGGATAGGACATACGCTACGAAAACCAGAAGACAACGTAGCCAGACAAGCATTGAGCTGGAACCCACTAGGGAAGAGGATAGTCGGAAGACCAAAACAGACCTGGCGAAGATCTGCTGAAAGTGAAACAAAAACAGTTGGAATGACATGGGCCCAGCTGGGGGAAGTTGCCCAGAACAGAGTCCGCTGGTGTGAGATGGCTGCGGCCCTATGCTCCTAAGGAGTCAACAGAAATAACTAACTATATTACATATATATATATATATATATACATATTCTCTGCTTTTGAGTTCCCTTTGGATTTGTTTTGCTTTGATATTTTTTCTCTTGATTTTGTAGCTCTTTTTTAAAACATAATCATAGTATGTATTATTCTTATTATCTTTTCATCTCTTCATATATTTCCCTTATTTTCTTTATATTTCCAATATTTGTCATTTCTAATAACATAATATAATCCATTACATTTGAATATCATAATCTATTTAGCCTTTTCTCCCAATCATTACATTTCTGTTGTTTTCAATTATTTTGTCATTACAAAGTTTCCATGAATGTTTTCATATATAAAGAGCTTTTTACCCTCTCAATAATGCCTTTAGGGCCTAATCCTAGTAATGGTATCCCTAAGTCAATAAGCATGAACAGCTTTAAAACTCAGTGCAGGGGGCAGCTGGGTAGCTCAGTGGATTGAGAGTCAGGCCTAGAGATGAGAGGTCCTAGGTTCAAACCCGGCCTCAGCCACTTCCCAGCTGTGTGACCCTGGGCAAGTCATTTGACCCCCCATTGCCCACCCTTACCACTCTTCCACCTAGGAGCCAATACACAGAAGTTAAGGGTTTAAAAATGTAAAACAAACAAACAAACAAAAAACCACTCAGTGTATATTTCCATCTTTTTTTCTAAAAAAACAATTCATAGCTTCTTTTGTAATGTAATATTAGACCTATTTCTCCATGTTCCTGTCAGCATTTAATTTGATCAACTTAACCCATCTGGTTCTCTGTTAATATACACTACAAGAGTCATATTTAAATAGATTGGTCCTTGGGCATGGAATAGAGAAATAGACTTNAGCTGGGTAGCTCAGTGGATTGAGAGCCAGACCTAGAGACAGGAGGTTCTAGGTTCAAATCTGGCCTCAGACACTTCCCAGCTGTGTGACCCTGGGCAAGTCACTTGACCCCCATTGCCTACCCTTACCACTCTTCTGCCTTGGAGCCAATACACAGTATTGACTCCAAGACGGAAGGTAAGGGTTAAAAAAAAATCTTTGTGTTATTCCCTGGTAGTTGACAGAGACCAGTAAATCCAACTGCACATTCCTGTAGTGAAGGGTTATCAGATTTACTCTGCCTCTGATACCCTATCCTTCTTTATGAGTTTGATCTGTGAGTGGCAATTGCCCAAAACACTTGCTGGTTTCTCATTGATTAATTCATATTTATATATTCTTTTAAAAGGCAGCAGACACAATCTGTTGTCAGGACAATACTCTTTCTAAAACCAAGTCTTTCCAGCTTGGTCATACTCAGTGGGATTTTTGTTCCAATGGCACAACCCCTCAGGAATTCAGGATTACTTCCCATAATATGATGAATATTAAAGTAAGACTTTTGCAGAATTTTTATGTGCTAAATTCCATTGTTTTCCTGCCAAAAACTATATTTGGAATAGATGTATGCTCAGGCTCACATCTAATGCTAACTTTATGTAGGTATGGGTGGACTCTCCAGATATTTATCATATTTAACTTATCTAATGTTATATTCATCTCCTTAATTTTGCTCATATTTATTATTTGGTTAAATTTATCTAGTTCTGAGAGAGGAAAATTAAAGTCTCCCACTATTATTGTTATCTACTTCTATCTGTATCTCATTTAATTTTTCCTTTAAAAACCTGGTTGCCATAACACTTGGTGCATACAGTCCAATATTGCTAATGCTTCATTATCCATAGTAGCCCACAAAATAATACAGATATCCCTGTCATTCCTTCCAATTATATACATTTTAGCCCCTCTCTGTCAGAGATCATGACTTACTACACCTGCCTTCTCTGAATTAGCTGAGGCATTATATATTCTGCTCCAGCCCCTCACCTTTACTCTATGTGTGTCTCTCATTTTCAGTGTGTTTCTTGTAAACAATACATTATCAGGTCCTGGTTTTTTATCCTTTCTGTTATTTTCTTCTTCTTATGGATGAATTCATCCTATTTATACTTAATGCCATAATTACTAGCTATGCATTTCCATCTACTCCATTCCTCCTCACTGTTTGTCCCTCTCTGCCTTTCTTTCCACCATATCCCTCCTCAGATGTCCAATTTCCTTTGTCCAATACCTCTTCAATTCATACCCCTTCCTAAAAATCCTCCCTTATTCTCTTTCCCCTTGCCCTCTTAGGTCCAAATTGGCCCACTTTTCCCAAGGTCTCTCCCTTGTCTCTTAAACCTCAGTACGTGACTGACCTCAGGTGCTCCAATCAGAGCCCAAGGGCGGTTCTGCTGCTGAAGCTACAAAGAGGCAATAGCTAAGGACTTCACCCTCCTAGGAGTAACTATAGCTGATAGGGCCCCAGTCCCTCAAGAAACCCACTCATCAATGTGTACTCCTTCCTCACTCCCCTCCTGCCACAGTCTGGGTTCCTCAGACCTCCAAAGTGTCTCATTTGTTAGCAGCAAAGTTTGAGTTCCTGCCTATTGTTGTAAAATTAGGACTCTTGTCCTTAGAATTTAATAAAATTTATTAGAATTACTTGGATAGGTAAAAGAAGAGAAAGAGATAGAGATATAGAAGAGAAATAGATAGAAATATAGATATTAAAGGCTAGGCTAGCTTTCCAGGTGACCAGTCCAGTGGCACTCCCAGCAGCAGCTTCCTCCACAGGACACCAGAGACAGAGTGAACCAGCAATTCCTCGTTTGCCTCTTTTATCCTCTCTTTCACATCCTGTTCAAATTCAGAGTCATGTAGCTTACATAGGTGACACAGGTGATGTGACTCCTGGAAAGGGAAAAGAGTAAGTTTCCTTCACACAATCCACCCTCTGATTCTTTGGAAAACTAGCATGTTAAATCTCACCTGGGTTTTCTAGGAGATTAACATGAGAGGTCTCCCCAATGAATCATTCTATATATGGAGCCAATACCTTTAAAGATTCTCTTACTAGAGGTGTATAAAATATTGCACCTTACATAGAGGGAATTACAACAATTTGGGGAATAAGAGGAAAAGAAAGAAGAAAGAAAAAAAAATGATCTGGTGTCTTGCGAAGGAAGCCACTACTAGGGGTGCTGCTGGACCTGCCATGTGCAAAGCTTGTCTAGCCCTTAATCTCTCTCTTTCTATCTACAAATAATTTTAATAAACTTTATTAAATTCTAAGAACCAGAGTCCTAATTTTAATAATTACATGGCCTTAGTGCCTGGTACCCCTAGACTCTGTTGTGTCCATTCCTTCAATCTCCAGCTGGGAACTGAAAGTCTCTGAAGCCAAATCCCAGCAGACACAACTAGTCCTAGATTCCAGTGGTATCCTGGATTGGAGCTCAGCAAACAAGGTGCTCATCCTGCCCCCAGGGGCTCTCTTGTTGATGTTCTGTTTCTGCCCCCAGGGCCTCTCTGATGGTGAGACTGAGGCCAAGGAAGTTATAAACCTTCCTCTCTAGTTATCCCTGGCTGTTCAGCTTCATTCCTGACTCTTGTCTGTTTTTGCCACTTTTAGTACTGATTCTGTGAAGTTCTGTGTGTGTGTGTGTGGGTGTGGGTGTGTTTATAGGGGACATTTAGAAGACAAGGAAACTTCATGTCTTACTCCATCATTTCCCCCTCTAAATCATTCTTAATTAGAGAAATAGAAATTAAAACAACCCCAGAAAAATAAAATACTATTTTTTAACTTAAAAATATAATATGTCGGGGCAGCTGGGTAGCTCAGTGGAGTGAGAGTCAGGCCTAGAGACAGGAGGTCCTAGGTTCAAACCCGGCCTCAGCCACTTCCCAGCTCTGTGACCCTGGGCAAGTCACTTGACCCCCATTGCCCACCCTTACCAATCTTCCACCTATGAGACAATACACCGAAGTACAAGGGTTTAAAAAAATAGAATATATCTAAATGAAGGTTCATGAAAAGACGCAATGAGGTCATCATTACAAAGGAAATGTTCTAGTGGGGAAAGGACAGAACTGAGAGCCCAGGGACTGACCTATGCTTTAATCCTAGCCCTTTCACCTGTCACAATCTTCTGTGCCACTGTTTCTTCATCCATATGTAGCAAGTGTGCGCTGGCTACCTTTCTCAGAGCCAGGCTGATTCATCTCCCTCTCAGTTTTAGTGGTATCCTGAGAGGCTTAAAGGTAGTCATTCTCTAATGTCATTAGGCTGATCTCTCACCTGTTATATTCCCCCCACTGACACTTTAAAGTGTCAGTGAGAAGCATCCCCGTTCTATTTATCATCAATTAGCTTTTACAAAGTGTATATATGGCAGCCTAAAGTCAGGAAGAGTTATCTTCCTGAGTTCAAATCTGGCCTCAGACACTTACTAGCTGTGTAACCCATAGCAAGTCACATATTCCTCTTTGCTCAGTTTCCTCATCTGTAAAATGAGAAGGGAAAGGTAAACTATTCCAAGTATCTTTGCCAAGAAAACCTCAAATGGGTTCATGAAGAGTTGGACATGATTGAAAAATGACATATATATGTATACATATATACTCCCACAGGTGCAGATTTAAAATGTGTATATTATGTATATGTGCATATATATGTATATATATAATATTAGTGAGAATGGAAGTTCAAACATTTTCTTGCAACATCTTAAAACACACTCTCCCCTAGTGAACTCTACCACCTTGCTCTCTGGGGAAAGTAGACTTGATAATCTTTTCACTTGGTAATCTCATCAGTTCTCTTGGATTCAATATCATTTCTATACAGATGATTCCCTGATCTATGTAATCCAGCTATATTCTCTCTTCTGGGCTCTAGTTCTATATTACTAACTGCCTTTTAGTTATCTTGATGTCTAAATAATCGACATGTTATTCGGTATTCTACAAACATCTCTAATACGAAACTCATTTTATTCCCCAAACCCTTCCTTTCCCAAACTTTCATATTACTATTAAGAGCACCATTTTCTTCTCAGTCACAAAGAATCAAAACCTCAGTGTCATCCTCAACTCCTCACTTACTCTCATTCCACATGCTAATTGTCATTTCTACTTTTGAAATATAGAAAAAGAGAAAAGGGTGCAAAGACAGAGCTTTGGGGGACAATCATAGCTGGTGGATACAACTTGAAAATCCAGAACAGCAGACTTGAGAAGTGGTCGGACAAGTAGGAAGAAAACAACCAGGGAACAGAGTCATAAGAACCTAGAAAGGAGAAACTATCCAGGAAGAGGGAGTGATTAAAAGTGTCAAAAGGTATAGAGCAGTGGTTCAAACTTTTTTGGCCTACCGCCCCCTTTCCAGAAAAATATTACTTAGTGCCCCTGGGAATTAAATTTTTTAAAATTTTAATAGCAATTAATAGGAAAGATAAATGGCCATCACCACTTTCCTGGATCGTTGCAGCACCCAGCAGGGGGCAGTGGTGCCCACTTTGGGAATCACTGGTATAGAGGGTCAAAATGTAGCAGGATTGAAGAAAGATCATAAGATCTGGCAAATCACTGGTAATACTTAGTGAATCTGAGGGGCCAAGACACTTAGTGAATCATGCTACCACGAGGCAGAAAGAATGAATGAATTAAATCTTATTTAATTCCTTCTTGAACAAGTGACCAAAGGTTGTTATAAAATAATTCCTTCTGGCAGTGGTTCTCACATGTATTAGTTTCAGAACTACACTTTTAAAAATTGTTGAGAATTCCCCTAATGAGCTTCTGTTTATGTAGGTTATGTCTATTGTCATTTACCAAACTAAAACTTAATGTTAGTATTTTTAAGAATAGTTTTGATACCATGGACCTCCTGAAAAAGACTTAGGAACCCCCAGGGGTCCCCAGACCACATGAGAACTTCCATCTGATGCCACTTTTAAGGATATGAGGGTGCTTGAAATGATTGGGACTTTAGGTGGAAATGGGAATAAACTGCACAGCCTCTGAAAAATCTTTCCATCCCTGTTTTTATGATTCTATTTTTTCTCCCTAGTTTCTATACTAATTAGGAAGGATAGTCGGAGGAAATAGTGATATTCAAGTTTTGCCAAAACCCTCATTTGCCAAGATCAAGAGGAAAAATTATACTTTCTAAAAATAAAATTAGCCTAAAAAGAGAAAATGAAAAGGTTCACAAAGAAGTTTCATACTTCTCCATTCAGTCCCCTTTCATCACTGTCTGATTTAATAGTAAACTGGCTGCTAATGGGATGACTCAGGGGAACTGGTCATGGGTTACAGAGCATTCTGCCTCTTGGCCACTAATCCTGCCCATGAAGAAATAGATATTAAGTCACTGCAGAGGCTTAGTACTCAGTGAATCATATCTTCTTCCTTCCACTCCTCTTCTCTCCAAATAATAATGACCAAAAAATGGTCAATAATCTTCTGCTCTCAACTAAAGGAAAAGCAAGGAGAAAAAATACTGGGTATATTAGAGAGATTGAAGATTTTTCTGATATTCAGAGAAGTTGGTCATTTTTTTCTGCTTTTTTCTGAATCCACAAAATAGGCATAATTATTTTCAACCTTGAGCTATATCCCAAGAACGGTGCAAGTGCAAACTCTAAAAAATAATTTTTTTTTTCCGGAACAAAAATCTATGAAAAGGAATTGGGGGATGTTTCAGCAGGAAAAGCATATAACTTAATAGATGTAAAGGATTAAGCTGTAAGCCCCAGGGCATCTCTCACATATGGTCCTCTGAAGGCTACCTGAGATTTAAGGTATAATATAGATCAGCATCCCCACAAATCCATAATTTATGAGCCCCTACTAATGTGTTTCTTTTTACCAACCAACCAAAGAACATGCTAGTTCAAAGCAAAAGACATTTGATTAAGCAGCATAGCAAAAGAAATGACAAGAGATTCCTATGTTCATACAGATATACTTTCCTACAGGTTTCTGTGCCACCAGTAGAAGAAACATGCAGAGAATACATGTGTCTAAAGATCATACATGGTGGAGCAAACACAGAGGGAACACACATAGCTAGGAAACATACAGTAAGCCAACACAACACATGCTCATGATCACAGAATTTGAGAGTTAAAAGGAACCTTATCGGTCATCTAGACCAATTCAAACACCAAAAGGTTATTTACCCATTATAACATACATAAGAAAGGGTCATCCAGATTCTCTTTGAAGACCTCTAAGAATGGATGACTTATTACTTCTCAAGGCAACCCATTTCACTTTTAGAGAATATTATTAGGAATTTTTTTAGAGGGGAGGGGTTTCCCCTGAAATCAAGCCTAACCTGGATTCTTCATAGTTTCTATCCCTTAATTCAGATTCTGTCCTTTAGGATCAAGCAGAACAATTCCAATCTCTCTTCCACATAATGCTTTCAAAATTCTTGAAAAAAGCTATAATGACTCTCATGAGTCTTCTCTTTTTCAGGTTAAATATGTCCAGTCCCCTAAACTAATCTTCATATGTTATGAATCAGTTGCCCTAGCTTACATGTCCTTTTTTAACCATGATACCCCAAGCTGATCTCAATAATTCCAATGAGGTCTGACATGGATGAAATATGTGAGAATATCATCTCTTTATTCCTGGAAGCTCTGCCCCCTGCCCTGTATGCTGCTAAAGATAGCATTAGCTCTTTTGGTTGCCGCATCACACTGCTAACTTCATTGAATCTTCAGTCCATTAAAACCTTAAGGTCTTTTCCAGAACTGCTGTCTATCGAAACCTCTTACATCTTTAATCTGTTTTATATTTTTTGTTTCTAAGTAAAACAATTTATATTTATCCCTATTGATTTTCATCTTATTAGATTTGACCCCAAACTTAAGCATATTTTGCTTTATTTGTTTTTTTTTCATTATTTTAAAAATAATAATGGCTGTCAAATTTTCCATATTAATTTTGCTATTCCTCTGTCAAGTTCTTTGAAGTAGTCTATTGGGATTGTGTGTGTGTGTGTGTGTGTGTGTGTGTGTGTGTGTGTGTTTTCCTAAATCTGTAAGTTAATTTGAAAAATATTGGCATTTTTACTATTGTAACAAGGTTCCAGAAATCTACCATGTTTGGAAATCAGCACTACTAACAATAAAGTTTGGATTTCGTTTTCATTGAATCTCCTCCTACCTCTTAGACCAGTCACAACTAATCATATGACTTCATCTTGCAGTGAAAACAAAAACAGTTTATTTAAAATAGATTCCATTGTGATCAAGAATGCATCAAATGACCCAATAGTTATCCAGTTCAACTAGACACTGTCATCTCCTCTGAAATCCCTTGCCCATCTCCTGTCATTGCACAGATGGCTTGACAAACCCCAATCCTGAATTACTCCCACCATCTTCCCCCATGCTTTACTCATATGCTGCTAAGTGCTACAGGAAGAAGTCACCTAACCATGGTGACTAAGCCAACTCATCACTTTGAATGCTCCAAACCATTTCTTTTCTCCAGACTCCTTCACCATACCTTCTTTTGCCCTCTTAGCAAAGGACTTCATTTCATAATTGACTGAGAAAATAGAAAACATTTGTGGAAAACTCTCTCTTCTTCCCTCTTCTACATATCAGAATACCTTGACATCATATCCCAACCTTTCTTCTTCCTCTTCTACAGTCTCTGCTGATTCTACTCCTTTCCAAGGCCAGCCCCTCTTCTTATATGCTCCCCAACCCATCCTATCTCATCTGGCAGTTCTTCTCCTGCAGCTGTCACCTCCCTGATAAATTTTCTTTCTTCTGCTGCCTGAAAACAGACATAAATCTTTGTCATCCTTCAAACCCTTTCACTTGATACCATCATCCTCTGAAACTGTAATCTTCTCTGTATATGACATTCTATCATATATCTCTGTGCCTTTGCACAGGCTGTTCCTCATGTCTGGATGGCTTTCCTTCCTTATTTCCACCTTGCAGAAGCCCCAGTAGCTTTCACATTTCCCTTCTCATGCCACCTCCTACATAAGACCTATACAAGGGCAACTAGGTAGCACTGTGAATAGAGTTGCTGGGTCTGGAGTCAGATTTATCTTTCTAGGTTCAAATCTGGTGTCAGATACATACTAGCTGTGTGGCCCTGGGCCAGTCCCTTAACCCTGTTTGCCTCAGTTTATCTGTAAAATGATCTAGGGAAGGAAATGGCAAACCACTCCAGTGTCTTGGCCAAGAAAACCCCAAATAGGGTCAAATAAAATGTTAGATGCCTTAACAGCACATAAGACCTATCCTGCTTCTCCCACTTGCCAGCTTCCTCCCCCTAAAAAATTGTTTTTATTCTTGTATACATTTTATATTTACTGATCTATGTTCCCTTAATTCCACAACCTCTCCAATAAAATGTATACTTCTCTAGGGCGGGAGCTTTTTTGTTTTGTCTTTATATCCCTAGCACCTAGAACATAATAGACAATTAATGCTTGTTGAATGAATAAATGAATGAATGGATGAGTGAAGATTGTTACTTGCTTTCCTACAGGGTGCCAATGTCTTCTGGTGATGTCCTTAAACTTTTAGCTACTTGCTCCACTGTATCTTAGATAGAGTGTGTTATAAAGAAAGAGAAGTCCTAGGGAGATATAGATATCTGGTGAGGTGGATGTATCTTTGTATTCTTCCTAGGTGCTGATGATGGGGGAACACCAACCCCAATCACCCTTGCTAGTTGGCCTAGAATCAGGAAGACCTGCGTTCAAATTTGACACTCAAACACTTAATAATTGGGAGATTCTGGAGAAGTCACTTAACCTTTCTTTGCCTCAGCTGCTTCAACGGTAAAATGAGGATAATAACAGGACCTACGTCCAAGGGGTATTGTGAGGATCAGATGAAATAATATTCATTAAAGCACTTAGCACAGTGCCTGGCACATAGTAGGTGCTATGTAAATGCTCATTCCTTCCTCCTTTCCCTCCCCTTGTCTTTATTGGTGTCTCTCACTAAAGTCTATTGGTATCTCCACTGAACTGCAGCTACAGCTACTTTTAAATCGATAGCCTCAAGGGCTATTTCAGCTCCTTTGTGAAACGTGACTCCAACCAGCCATATCTGGCTAGCTATATGTAATTTATAGGTATTATTTATAATTTATAGGCATTTAAATCTGTCTTTCAAACTCTTTTTCTCTACTTTCCCTTAGATTCTTTTAGTCTAAGTTTATTTGAATTATAATTAGATAATTTCTTTTAACTCCTCTCATATCCCTAGTTGCTAACCTAGCTCTTTGAAAATTATAGGAAACTGTAAGAGATACGTTATGGGCGGTATGGTGCTTCTGTATCTGGGCCTGAGATGAGGTGGCCCAAGATCCTTAGATGGTACAGGATCCAGCTGAGTAAGGATGGGAGGCCTTGGCGAACACGGAGGATTGACAGTGAGCACCAGGCCCCCCAATATTCACCACTTAGCCGAGCACCCGCCCCACCTACAGTGCCCAAGCCTAGGTGACTAAGTGGGGACCTGTGAGCTGACTCACGCAGCTTCTCTGGCAACTTGGCTTGGAGTTGGGTTGATGGATAGAAGTTTATAGTGAGGATAATTATTAATGATGTTGGATAATGCGGTGACTGTGGCTTAACTGAAGTATTCCCCTTCCCCTTGGATGCAAGACTATCCAACTGCTCTTTAGAATAATAAAAGCCTTCACCTGAATGAGTTCAAGGATTTAATTATAATAATTCAAGGGGTAGGATCAAGGATGAGGAAGATGGTGTTGGGGATGGCTGTACTAGACTACAGGTGATAAAATTGGATAATCAGTTGTTAATGAAGTTGGCAGCTGGCTGGAGAGATTCCTTCCCCATCTTGGTCCTGGTCAGGCCTGGCCGTGGCCTTGACCAGGGTTTGATGATGTTCTTCTTCTTTTTTTTTTAATTTATTTTTTTTAAACCCTTAACTTCTGTGTATTGGCTCCTTGGTGGAAGAGTGGGCAATGGGGGTCAAGTGACTTGCCCAGGGTCATACAGCTGGGAAGTGTCTGAGGCTGGATTTGAACCTAGGACCTCCCGTCTCTAGGCCTGACTCTCAATCCATTGAGCTACCCAGCTGCCCCTGATGACATTCTTCTTGATAGCTAGATGTTTGATGTCTTCCTCTCAGCTATCTTCAGCAATAGAAGAATAGATAATCAGGGCAACAGGATACAGGTACTAGAGCAGATCTATAGGCCTAACCACCCACCACCCACCACCCACCCTGTTCTCAAGAGTGAGACTCTGAAAGGATCAGCTCCTGGGCTTTTATAGTGGTGGCAGCAACTGTCTTTTGCCCCTTGGCTCATGGCATCTGGGTAAATTCCAAATTCCATAACTGTCAGTTGTCACTCATGTTGATCTCCATCTTCTTCTCAGAGGTTGCTATTATAGATGTAGGTGAAAAAATACCCTTCAATCTCTATTATATTCCTAATTATTAACCTCTATCCATGTAATTCACTTTGGAAGCAAGATTAACAGGGAACGGGTAAAACTTATGGCAGGCAATCTTTGCCCTATTTAAACTCATTTACTCCTGGATTACTGGATTCTCTATAAATTAGCCAAATTACTGGATTCTCTACAAAAAGAAGCACCAAGTTATTTTTTCCTTCACCTTTTTTTTCCTTTAAATATTTTTTTAAGTTAGTGTGACTTTCTTACTTGAATTATCAGAAGCAACAACTTATCTTTCTCTTTCCCTTGTCAGGTAATAAACTCACCTACCCGACATTAAAGTTAAAAATCCTGGGGAAAGGCACTGTGCTTTGTGAAAAGGAGAAAGACAGTTGCTTGGAGAAGACAACCTATTCTCATAGCTCTCCCTGATCATTCATTATTCCCACTGGGCCACAAAATAATATTCAGTTAGATGGCTGGCAGATAGAACAGTAATACTGCTCAATCAGGAGTATGCTGCCATCAGGAGCTTTTCTCTGATCTCAGTACCTGGCATGGGGACTCAATGTCTCAGGCTGGTAATATAATGAATTAGCTGAATATATGTCTTTTATACTGTGGGAGTAGAAACACAGAAGAAAAACAACTACTTAATCACATGGGGATATGATTGGGGATGTAGACTCTAAAGCAGTGATTCCCAAAGTGGACACCACTGCCCCCTGGTGGGTGTTGCAGTGATCCAGGAAAGCGGTGATGGCCACAGGTGCATTTATCTTTCCTATTAATTGCTATTAAAATTTTTAAAAAAATTAATTTCCAGGGGGCTAAGTAATATTTTTTCTGGAAAGGGGGTAGTAGGCCAAAAAAGTTTGGGAACTGCTGCTCTAAACAATCACTCTAGTACAAATAATAATGTGGAAATAGGTCTTGATCAATGACATATGTAAAACCCAGTGGAATTGCACATTAGCTGTAGGAGTAGGGAGGGAGTAGGGGAAGGAAAGAACATGAATCATGTAACCATGAAAAATTTTCTTAATCAATTAAATAATATCTAAAATAATAAAATAAAATAAAATAAATAAATGTCTTTATGCAATTAGTAATATCTAAATGCTATTACCTTACATTTTTGTGGACCTTGATATCATTGGCATAAGGAATTCTCAGAGTATTGGTGACTCAGCTATACTTTAAAAAAAAATAACCCTTACTTTCTGACTTAATAACAATTCTAAGACAGAAGGGTAAGGGTTAGGCAAATGGAGTTAAGTGACTTTCCCAAGGTCACACATCTGAGAAGCGTCTGAGGCCAGATTTGAACCCAGGTCCTGCAGACTGCAAGTTAGACTTAGAGCATTACCTGGGGCACTTAGAGGTCAGTTGACTGGCCCATGATCACACTATTTATTAGAGGCAGGACTTCCAAGGCCATGCCTCTGTCTACCACTCATCCCTTTCTTCTAGCAGCGTGATTCAGAAAAATGACACTCTTGACCCAATTAGCCTTTAGCCTTACAAGATGAAGCATTACAAAATGCTCTAATTATAAGCAAACCTAGAGAAATTCTCTCACGAGACTTCTCAGATGGAGAACTGCTCTGGGAATCCATGTCACAATTAAGTCACTCCCAACCTGCACTAGCTACAGCTTCTTGGAGCCACAGGTAAGAGCTAGGTAGCAGGAGGTAGCAAAGGTGGATGAGCAGCTCTAAAAAGGGCTCAAACCAGACGTGCCAGTCTTCCCTGAACTCCTCCTCCACCCCAGGGGGAGGACACACTACCTGTAAGTGGAAGACAAAAGCTGAGAGATGCAGACACTCTGGACTGGTATTGGGTCTTAACCACAGCAGTCAGCCTAAAAGTCATGCCGGTGGAATGTGTGCTCTGGAGGGACGTGACAGGCCACAAAGACTTCAAGGACAGGCTCGGGGACATCATGATTGTAAATCAGACGGGATGAGTAGTTTAGAGCAACTACTCAGCAAGCCTGGTGTAGTAAGAAAAAGGTATTGGCAGTCAGGAGGACGTGGATTGAAATCACGGCTTGGCTACTTAACTACCTAGGAGTTTTAGCCTCGCTGCAGCTCTGTTTCTTCATCTAAAAATATGAGTATGTTGAACTGGATGGCCTCTGAGATTCATAAGATCAAAGACACAGAGCTGGACAAGACCTGAGAGGTCATCAAATGCAATCTGCCCCACTTTTTGCAGATGAGAAAACTGAAATCCAAAGAGGGTAGGTGACTTGTCCAAGGTCACATAATTATTTAAAGTGGGATTCAAATCCAAATATTTCAGACTTCAAGTTCATTGTCTTTACAGCTTTAAATCTATTTATCCAAAACATCATAAGAACTAATTTCAGAAGGTCAGAAGTCAAGTCAACATTAGAGAAGATCCTGTTTAGGTTTCAGGAAGCATTAAAATAATAGCTAGCTGCCTCAGTGTTTTGAGAGCCAGGTCTAGAGACGGGAGGTCCTAGGTTCAAATCTAACCTCAGACACTTCCTAGCTGTGTGACCCTGGGCAAGTCACTTAATCCTCAATGTCTAGCCTTTACTACTCATCTGTCTTGGAACCAATACATAGTATTGATTCTAGGGTGTAAGGTAAGGATTTAATAATAATATTAATAATAATAATAATCTCAGCTTTTATAGTTCTTAGAGAGGAATGCATAAGGTAAGAGGAAAAGGATAACAACTGATAGATACTAGAAGGATTAAGGAGTTTTGCAACTAAGACTGGAACAAAAGTTGACACTGACTTAGATCATCAGTACAGATATGTTGTTGTTGTTTTTTTAATGTTCAGAATGGTGGTGTTCCTCTGACCTCATTGAGCTAAGAATAAAAAGTAGTTCATCCACAGCGTGGTGGTTAAAGAAGGAAGGAACTTATTTGCTGCAAGACCTTTAAGTTTTGCTTTAAATCTTTACTCCTCCTCATACATGTAGTCTGGTATGCTAAAATAAACACCAAGAATGCCTGTGTGTCATATCAATGGCACTCAAAGAATGGGTTCTGAAATAAATATTTTGCAGGCAAGAATAAGTCTGATGGGCTATATAAGTGCTGAAAGGCATTTGGACTATGTTTTAGTTTCTGTAGTTCCAGAGATGAAGGCGATATCTCCAGGCATACCATTACAGTATGAGAATCTGTCAGACTTTATGATAAAATCCATTTATTGCCAGAATTTAAAGTTTAGTCTTAAAACAGACCATGAATGTGGAAAGAAGTTTGACAAGCAGCTTGGATCATATAATACTAAGCATAAATGACTATCTCACAAGATTGGGGGGGTTGGTTCCCCCCCCTAGATTATTAACATACTAATCCTCAACAAAATTTTATCTTTGTGAAAATATAATATACTTGGGCCTTATGTGATCCCTTTCATCTGAATTTTATGTCTGCTTCCATTCATCCTCAGCACAATTTTGAAAGGTAATTAAGTGTGAAAGATTCTCGGTCTCTTTTTAATAAGATAGGAAACCAAAGCTCAGAATGATGAACCAAATTTCCACAGGCAACCAGTTTGGGGATGGTTAGCAAACTGCCAGAATGTCAACAATTCTCACCTATGATCTCAGAGAAACAAGAAACAGAAAAGCAAATAAAAGTATCTGAAATATTAACATTCCCAAGATTACTTCAGATTCTCTTGTGCCCTTCAGCATCAATATTGGTCATTATCTCCTACATTCAAAGATAAAGTCACTGGGGTTATTTCTAACCATATGTGAGTAATTGAAAATGCTGGCGTGGTAATAATTTATATTTATATAATACTTTATAATTTACAAATCATTTTCCTGAGAACCTTTTATTATGATGATTTTTTTACATTTTGTAGGTAAGGAAACTCAGATTCAGAAATTAAAGGACTTCCTCAAAACAAATCACACAGTTAGTGAATGACAAAGAAGTGTTGTTCCTAGGTTGACTTTTAGGAACCAGACTGGTGAGCTTTGAGCAATAATGGTATGATCAAAATGAAAAGGAATTTTCTGACCTTAACTTAAATCCAGGCACTGTGCTAGGTTTACTAAGATATAAACAAAACAGTCCCTGTTCTCAAGGAGTTTACTTTAAAATTTTTTTCAAATTTTTCAAATTTTATTCTGAAATTCATAAATTCTTAAAGGGCAATTCCATATACATAATGGAATAGAAAAAGAGGGTTGTGCATGTGTATAGATTGCTTTTCTTTTTAACTATATGTTACAATGACTCCCTTGGCTCCCAACTGCTTTTTTCAGGGTTCTCTGGTACCAGTTCAGAAGTTTGGGGGAGGGTGTCTAAGTCTCTTCATTGGGGATTGCCCACTGGTTGTGTTACCTGAATTTTAGGCATGTCCTGTACCCTGCTTCCATTTTTTTAAACCCTTATCTTTCATCTTAGAATCAATACAGTATTAGTTCCAAGGCAGAAGAGTGGTAAGGGTGAGGCAGTAGGGATTAAGAGACAAGTCACAGCTAGGAATTTGGACCCAGGTTTGAACCCAGGACCTTCTGTCTCTAGGCCTGGCTCTCAACCCACTAAGTTACCCAGCTATCCCCACCCTACTTCTATTTAACCACTTAATAGTCATATTGCCTTTTATGAAGGAACATGTATTTTAAAGGCATAACAAGAACAAAAATGCAAATATTCCCACCCAATACCCATATACCACCTCAGCCTTTGGAGAAAGGAAAGGGATGTCCATGAATTAACTCACTTTTTATAGAGCATGGTCCCATAAGGATTCAAGTCCAAATTCCCCTTGGGTTTGAGTCCTGGCACTCTGGCTTCTCAGGACTTCCCTACTGAGTTGGCAGTAATATTTGGACTGGAATACTGACTCCAAGGTCACTGTGACCCAAGCTCCTAGGTCCAGGGACTCCAGGACTTATGCCTAGAGCTGAAAAGGGTAAAGGAAACAGAACAAAACCCAAATCTATTTCTCTTTAGAAACTTTACCACCTTAAATACAGCCAGAGAGATTCTTCTAGTCCAGTAGCATCGAAGACACGGCCTGTTCCAGCTACTAGCTGGAACATTTCCTAGCCAATGAAAATGCACCACATACACCCACATGGTAGGGGAATGTCAAATGGCTTCTCCCTGAAGCTTGACCCTGCCATCTCCCTCATGGGTGCCTCCATTTTGGTTCATCTGGGAATGCTTCCCAAATAGAGCCTAAATACACTCAGGATTCTTATCCCAACTCTCATGCTCACAGAAGTCAGGTCCCACAGCAAGGTTCTCCCCTCCATCACTTCAGGGACTTCTGAGTGTTTTGGGTGATTCTTCTGTAATGCTGTTTGCTTGATCTCCCACTCCTGTGTGTTTTCCTCAATGTTAATTCTCCAGGGCAATAGAACCAAGATGGCGGCTTAGTAGTAGCGAAAACTGGAACCACTCCAAGAATCTTTCCAAATTGATCTTAATTCTCTAGTGATTAGTGCTCCAGTTTAACCCAACCAATTAAAATTGATTAGCTTTTACAAAGGAACATTTACTATGAAGCTATCGCAAGGAGAGAAGTTATGATGCATTTCTTTCTTTTCTTTTTTTTTTTTTAAACCCTTACCTTCTGTCTTTGAATCAAAATTGTATATTGGTTCCAAGGTGGAAGAGTAGTAAGGGCTAGGCCAGTGATGGTGAGCCTATGGTACAGGCACCAAAGATGGCACATAGAGTGCTCTCTATGGGCACTCAGCCGCTCCTCCCTCCCCCAGAATTTGCTGCTAGAAAGGCAGAAGGACTTGGGGTGAGCTTCTCCCGTCCCCCTTTCCACCACACCTGATGATATTTTTTCACATCACCTGCTCCTCTGCCCAGAAGCCCAATGGGAGTGCTTCCTTCCTTCCCTGTGTGGGGTAAGGGTGGACATAGCATATGGTCTCAGGTGGGGGGACACAGCCCTCTGTCTGAGGAGTGGGGTGGGAGGCAGAGCTCAGCACTCCATCTCTAAAAGCTTTGCTATCACTGGGCTAGGCCACTGGGGTTAAGTGACTTGCCTAGTATCACACAGCTAGAAAGTATCTGAGGCCAGATCTGAACCCAGGACCTCCTGTCTCTAGGCCTGAATCTCTATCCACTGAGTCACTTGGCTGCCCCTTTACAAAGCTTTTTACTCCCATGCTTAGGAACCCTTCTCTCCCTAGAACCTCAAACCCTATGAAGAGGGCTCAAATTTAATGCAGTTTATAAAAAGCATTGACCTCATTAAATTCACTTCCAAAAGTGGCAGAGCCACAAATATTAATAATAAGGAAATTGGTCTTGATCAATGATACATGTAAAACCCAGTGGAATTTCTCATTGACTATGGGAGGGGTGTGGGAGGAGGGAAGGGAAAGAACATGAATCATGGAACCATGGAAAAATATTTTAAATTGATTAATTATATAAAAAATTTCAATAAAAAAAAGTGGCATAGCCAACAAATGAATTCTTGTCCCTCCTTCTTGTCTGTATATGTGGTGCCAAACTGATTGTTCAGAACTTCTTCCCTTTTGACTGGCTACAAAATCTTTCATGAATTTGGTCTCTCAGACTTCTGGTAGATCATCGCTTCAATTTTTCAAATCTCACATTATTGTAACTGTCTTCAATACTCCACCTAAATCCAGGAAAAATAGATACAGCAGAGACAGAAACAACAGTAGAGCCACATTTGTTCATAAGTCATACAGCAGCAGACTTTGTGGGGAAATAAACGTATAAGACTTTTTCCAAGGATTTACAGCAGTCCTTGCCTCCTTGCTTGAACACAACTAGTGACGTTTCAGATGCATCCCACTTCCAGCTCAGTGGCCAAAAGTCAGGCTCTTCCCTATCTGGTTCTAGAATGGAAGCAGTTTCAGAAGTAACCAAAGTTCAAAACTGGGGAACAGGACCCTTCCATCATACTTTTTTATGCATTTCTGGAAACATCTACTGGCAAAAGGCAGAGCACACTGAGCATACAATTAATTACTAGACCTCTATTAAATCTGGCCTCAGATATTCCTAGTTGTCTTAACCCCAATTGCCTAGCCCTTGCCACTCTTCTGTTTAGAGTTGTTACTAGGACAGAAAGTAAGGGTTTATGGAATATATCTAATAGTAGTATCTCTTGGTTAAAAGATACATGCAGGTTAGTAGCTTTTGGGGTATCATTTAAAATTGTTTTCTAGAACAGTTGTAATATAGGATTTTAACCTTGACATGTTGGCTTAGGGCAAACCTTTCAGTTGCCCTGGATGGAATGTTGAAGGTGGCATGAGCCACTGGGCAGATCTCAACTGCTGAAACAGTTCACAAGGACCTTCTATTTTAATGAGGGAAAGAACATAAGCAAATATAAAGTATAAAAGAAAAATATTAGGAAATGATCTGAGCAAAACTGACTTTATTGTGAATGTAAGTCACATAAATCAGTGGCCTGCAGATATTCCCAGTATCATCTGAGACCCTGAGCTTTTCATCTGACATATCTATACTTTCTGCAAAAGAGCCAGATTACACAAATTCACCCCAGAGGGGGTCTGTCAAGAGGAGTCTTTCTTTTCTAGGAGGTCAGTCTTCCCATGAAGGCAGGGCATCCTCCTGGAGGCAAGGCAATCTCCTGTCCTTATATTATGGTGTAAAGATAGCCAAAGCCATTCTGTGGTTTCTTGAAAGCTAAAATGAAATATTAAGAACCCATAGCCTTAGAAACATCTATACACATTCCAAGACACTGAAGGCATGCACAAACTCTCCTGACAAACATATCTACAGGGAATTCTATTATTAATTTTGAGCACACCGTAATTATTGATTACTGATTCTCATACACAATAACTCATTCAGTCTTAATAACTGGGACTACTACTGTAGTCGCAATTTATCATTCTAATGTTGAGTAGCTAATGAGATTACATGTAGAGTATATAAAGCTCTAAAGAGGCATAAACTGATTGAAGCAGCTTAATTAAATTATCCTTTATAATAGTTATATACAAAATACATACAAGGTAACCTTGGATAGGAAAGCATTCATGGTTGGGAGAGAGGGAGGTAGGTAGAAAATGCTTCTGGCTGTAGAAGGTTGTACTTGAACTGAATCTTGAAGGAAACAAGGGAGTCTAATAGATGGAGATGTGCTCTTCAGACATGGAGAACAACCTGTGCAAAGGTTCCAGAGAGAACGAGGATTGCCATTTGTGAGGAATAGCAAGAAGGCAATTGTGGCTTGACCATAGAATATATGGAAGGTAATAAAGTATAAGAAGACTAGAAAAAGAAAGGGACCAGGTTATAAAGAACTTTACATAACAAACAGAAGAGTTTCTATTTGGTCCTAGGTACAGGAGGAAACCACTAGGATTTACTGAAGGTTGGGAAAGGGATGGGGGGACAGGAGGACAGTTACAACCTTGTAAGATGAAAGACTGGAGTGATGAACTCTGGGAACTTGAGTTCTTAAAATTTTTTGCGGCCAGCCACAAGGAATGAAGAAATTGGTGATATAGTCCAATTTGTAATTTAGAAAAATCACTTTGATGGCTGAGTAGAGAATAGATTAGAGAAGAGAGAGATTAGAGGGCTAGAGACCAATTAGAAAGTTATTGCATATTATAGAATGATCAGCTATGATAGACTTAGCTATTCTCAGCAATACAAAGATCTAGGACAGTGTTGGGGAAGACATGGCACATGTACAGAGCTAGCTCTAGCTGTGCAGCCCCTCTCCTTGGTAATGAGGAGGCTCACAGATAATCTTGAATTTGCCCTTTGGGCACTTGAACTTGGTAAGGGTTCATCAATGCTAAATTCTAGGACAATCCTAAGGGAGTTAGGACAAAGAACAGCTATCCACCTCTATGGAAAGAACTGTGGGAGTCAAATTGCAGATGAAAGCATATGATTTGCCAATTGTTTATTTGGGTTTATGTTTTGGGGTTTCCGTTTTATAAAATTACTCACTTACAAAAATGAACAAGATGGAAAAAAATAAATCAAATAAAAATTTTTTAAAAAGAAAGCTACTCGGGGGCAGCTGGGTAGCTCAGTGGATTGAGAACCAGGCGTAGAGATGGGAGGTCCTAGGTTCAAATCTGGCCTCAGACACTTCCCAGCTGTGTGACCCTGGGCAAGTCACTTGACCCCCATTGCCTACCCTTACCACGATTCTGCCTTGGAGCCAATACACAGTATTGACTCCAAGATGGAAGGTAAGGGTTTAAAAAAAAAAAAAAAAAGAAAGCTACTGCAATGGTACAAGTGAAAGGCAATCACTAAACCAGAGTGATGGCCACGTGAATAGAGAGAACTGATGCAAGACGTGTTGTGGAGGTAGAATTGATAAGATCTGACAATTGATTAGATATTTGGGGAGAGCGAAGAGTTAATGGTGACAACTTAATGGTGACACAAGGTTGTGATTCTGGTTGTTGTTGTTAGTCACGTCCAACTCATGACCCCTTTTTGGAGGTTTTCTTGGCCAAGATACTGCACTGATTTGCCATTTCCTTCACCTCATTTTACAGACGAAGAAACGGTCATGAACAAGGTGAAGTGACTTGCCCGGTTAGTGTTAGAGACCAGATTTGCACTTAGGAATTTGAGTCTTCCTAACTCCAGTTCCAGCACTTTATCCACTGTACCATGGTCTCCGAGTGCCTGAAAAGATGGTGGTGCTCTCAGGAATGTAGAAGAAGGCTGGGGCTCAGGATCAGAAATAATGCACTCTGTTCCATATCTATTGAATATGAAATGCCTATGGGACGTTCAGTTTGAAATAAAAATTTAGACTGGGCGAGTCCAGAGTTCAGTTAAAAAGACAGACATTGCCATGGTCAGTCAGGAAGCATTTTTTAAGCACCTACTACATGCTTACTACAACTACTACACCTACTACAATGCTACTACATTGTTTTTTGTACCTAATGGTTTTTCTGGCTAGTTGCAGCTTGGGTTTGAATTGCAAAGAGCTGAAATAACTCCTTGTGTTATAGATAAAAAAAAGTTAAAAAAAAAAATCTCTAATCTTCCCAGGGAAATGATGCACAGCAACTGAACACCTACAGGTGGCAACAGAGTGCAATTCAGCAGGAGGCAGCAAAGACCACAACAGAGAGATACTAGCGAGAGAACATCAGGAAGATGTCCTCCTTCAGTGGAGAAAGCATCTTACACCCTAAGGCTGTGGTCTGAAGACATCCACAGACTATTGTCCTTGCTATGTTGCACAGAGATAGCTAGTCACTCCTGAGCTTACCACCAATCTGCCTGCCAGACATTTATTTCCTTTATTTGCCTGCCTTTGTTTCCCTTTTGATCACTTGGTTCCTCCAGCTTGCACAAGACCACTAACACTGTTGATGACAGCAAATGAAGCTAAAGTCATTTCTGGAAAGAAATTTGCCCAAAAACGCTGACAAAGTGTAATAGTGAGTGCTGGTTATCCTTGTGTAACCTTTGGGAAGTTAGCCTTGATTTCTTCACTTTTTCAGTGAAAAGTTTGGGCTAGCTGAGTATTTTCAAACACAGATAGAAAGGGATCCCTAATGCTTTGTTTTGATGAAGAAAACCTCAAATTAACATTAGGCATGTTATATTGTATTTTTATTTTGTTAAACATTTCTCAATTACATGTTAATCTAGTTTGGACCTCATTGATTATTTTTTCTGGCCCAGGCAGTAAGAAAATAAGCCCTGGTCCAGATGACTTTCTAAGGTCCCTTCTGACTTTAAATGTATAGTTCTGGGATGGGAAATAGACAGTGAAACAATTCTGAAGCCTGCCTCTCTTTCAAAGATATTTCAAAGGCCCCCAAAGTAAGGCCATCTCCACAAGGAGTATGGGAGAAAGGCTGTAGGAACAAAATAGTCATGGAGAGTGTTGAGTTAGATGATGTATAACTACAATTTTTATCTCTATGACTTTGCACTGGCTGTCCCTTATGCCTGGAATGCTTTCCTTCCTAAATTTTTGCTTCTAAGAATCCTCATCTTCCTTCAAGAAGTTCAGCTCCTGGAAGAGGCTGTTCCCAGCCTCACTACCAACTGCAAATGTCTTACTTTTTTTTTTTTAAACCCTTGTACTTCGGTGTATTGTCTCATAGGTGGAAGAGTGGTAAGGGTGGGCAATGGGGGTCAAGTGACTTGCCCAGGGTCACACAGCTGGGAAGTGGCTGAGGCCGGGTTTGAACCTAGGACCTCCTGTCTCTAGGCCTGACTCTCACTCCACTGAGCTACCCAGCTGCCCCAAATGTCTTACTTTTTAAAGCTACCTTCTTTATTTTCTTCTTGAGTTTTTTATTGTATGTGTGATATATGTCTTCTATCACATGAATAATATGGAAATATGTTTTGTATGAAAGCATTGGCATAACCTACCTATATCAGACTATCCTACTACGTTGGGGCAGAGGTAGGAGAAGAGAGGGAAGGAAAAAACCTGATCCTAATATGTCCGAAAACAACTGCCAAAAATTATTTCCATGTGTGATTATTGTTGTTTAAAAGCAAAAAATTATAACCAGGAAGATTTCAGAAAAATGTGGAAAGATTTACTTGAATTAAGGCAAAGTGAAGTGAGCAGAACCAAAAGAATAGTGTACACAGTAACAGTAATTTTGTACAATGAACAACTAACTTTGAAAGACTTAGCTATTCTCAACAATACAATGATCCAAAACAACTCCAAAGAACTCATTTTGAAAATTCCATCTGCCTCCAGAGAAAGAACTGATGGAGTATGATCCCATCCCAAAGCGTACTATATTTCATTTTCTTTCTTCATTTTTTGTTTGAGTTTTCTTCCACAAAAGGATTAATATGGAAACATGCTTTATATGATTATGCACATAAAATATATATCATATTGCTTACCATCCTATTAGAAGGGGAGGAGAAGAAGGAAGAGAAATAATTCAAAACTCAAAATTTTTTAAAAACCAAATATTAAAAATTGTTTTTATGTGTAATTGAGGAAAAAAAGAGAAAAATAGATAAATAATGCATACTAAGTAGATCACAGCATGCCAGCTTATGGTCAGTACCAAGTCAATCTATTAGTATATATCTTATAAAATTATAGATTTACAAGTAGAATGGACCTCAGACACCATCTAGTACAATCTTTTCATGTTACAGATGGGGAAATTGAGGTCTAAGGAAGTTGAGTAACTAAGGTTCATTGACCTAGAGTTGGAAGAGATCTCAGAAGCTAGCTAATCCATCTTATCTGTTTATAAATGAGGAAACTGAGATTCAGGTTGGTAATGACTTGCCCAAGATCAACGGGCAAGAAGTGGCATGAGATATATTATATGAACCTAGGTCCTTTAACTCTAGAACCAATGGTCTTTCTACGACACTGCCTTTCAGTACCTCCCTTGGTTGAGTTCTGCAGATGGACAATGAGTTGAACCTATAAGTGCCTAAAGGGAAGAAAAAACAGGGTTGGATTTTCTTTGAAAAAATTATGTCAGGAGCAGCTAGGTAGCACAATGGAGAGAGGACTAGGCCTTGAGTCAGGAGGACTGGGTTCAAATCTGACCTCAGACACTTCCTAGCTATATGACCCTGGGCAAGTCACTTAATCCCAATTGCCTAACCCTTACTGCTCATCTGCTTTAGAATTGATATTTATTATCAGTTCTAAGACAGAAGATAATGAA
>NC_058133.1:132918959-132929910 GCF_016433145.1 Gracilinanus agilis
ACACACACACACACACATCTTTTGTGACAAAAAATTCTCTTCTCCATATCATGAAGGCATTTCTTTTATGCTAAATCTAATCAAGTATTGAAGTAAAGGCTGAAAGTTTTCAGGGGACAAACAGGCACTATAATTTCCAAATCTTGCTTAAGGTGCACAGCTTCCTTGTCCCTGTTCTGTTCCAAATCTAGAAAAAACAATATATGAAGATAGTTTATTCTTCATGGATAAGGAAGATTTAGTTACTGCCTTTCATTTGACATGGGTGGAAAGAGGGATGCAGAACTGTCCTTTCATGAATTTGTCCTCCCACCCCACCTCTCCATGGAAACTTCCTTTATTGATATAGATCAGTACATCCTTTGAGACTTAGCTTTTAGGAAAAGTGACACAAAACAAGTCAAAACAATGATGCTGGAGAACTCAAGTTCTAGTGCCCAGAAGGTGTCCTGCTATTAACACAATGGCAAAGGTTGGTAGTTGTGCAATGAACTATTACACCAGAGCATCACTAATGACACTCATAGAATTGGGAAGCAGTTGGTATTACTCCAAGTACATTGCCCTTTGGCTAGAAAGGCTTTTTAATGGTGACTTTGGACATATGGCATAAGTTAAGAGGGCTCTCGAGAGCTGGTAAAGGACAGATTTTACTGGTCCAAGACACAGATTTCACTAAAAAAAAGTATGAAACTTACCCTTGGGTGAAAAATAAAGTACTGCCAACTTGAACTTGGAGGATATATGCACCAGTAAACTTTAGGAACTTGTCTAACAACTTTTATGTTTAGTAGGCTATCACCCATCACAATTGAAAAACTGTGTGTGTGTGTGTGTGTTTGTGTGTGTGTGCACACATACTGTGTAATACATATCTTTGGTAATTTGTAGGACATAAGCCATTGGTGCTAACTAATAATTCAATAAGGCACACCCCACCAAGAAGAAAGCTTTCATGGTTGTTAAAAGTATCCTGGAAGATGGATTTCTCACTATATGGACTTCAAGGACCCATTTTGATCAGGATTGAAACTTTTAAAAGTATACTACTCAAAGATATTGGTTTTGGTAGCTAGAACTATACTTTATCATCCAAAAGAGGACTCACAGCCTGAGTGTCAAACATTTTTGAGACATTGAGATCAGAACAAAAATCTCAGTAAATGCCTTGTACAGTCTTATAACTCAAAAGACTTTAACCATACCAGCTAGTGTTTGGGTAAGAATCATGACTATTTATTGATTTGTGTTTTGGAGTCACTCAAGTTGGAGACACTGAAGGCAGTAAATCTCTCCAGTAGAAATACCTGTCTATAATTTCAGCTTAGTAGAGTGCTAACAGACATTAACAATATGATGGCCGTAGTGGTTGTTAAAACCTTAAATAATCATAGTTTTGCTAAGAAATTTTGTTGTTCATAGGACAAAATTAGTAAATCCATGGAAAGTTCTTCCAAACCTAGTTGTTGAAAGGCTTTGCAACTTGCTTACTTACAGAATAACCATAGGTAAGTAGCTGGATTTTCTAATAACAGATAGAGACTGATGGACTCAAAAGTACTCTAAACTAACGAGACAAGTTACCAGCTGTTCAAAGACTATCTGGATCACATGATGGCTCAGAAACAGATATTTTGTGTGAAAAAGACTTCTTGTCCTAAATGTGGGCCCAACAAACAGTTCGAATAAGGGAGAAGACTAAAGTCAGAGACAGCACCTTTCCTACCTAGGAATATCAGAATGAGGCCCTATGATCAGCCCAAACCATTCACTAGTTACAGTATGTGGGCAGACAGATTTATAGGTCCCAAGAAACCTAAGTCTATCCACCCTGTGACTAGACAAACTTATAATGTTAGAGATGAAACTAAAAAAGTGGTTATTACACATATCCAGTCAATTAGCAAACATATAAAACTATGTTTTAGGCACTATGTTAAAATACTGCTGCTATAGTAAAAACAAACAAAAAAAAGGTCCCTGACTTCAAGAAGCTTAGTCTAATGAGGATATAATATGAAAACAAGTATATATTCTCGAGATCTATCTATCATCTCTGATAAGGACCACTTAGTTGATAAGAAGTAAGAACACGGAAGATCTTTTATCTCATGCTTCCAGCTCTGTCTGCATGGAGTTTATTATATATATTTCAGGACTCATTTCACACAAAAGAATCCCCTGGGAACTTTGCAGATGCGCAGAAGTTACAAATTATGTCATATCAAAACACAAAAATTCTCATTTGACTTCAGAATAGAACAAGGCCAAGGCTGAATTTTGGCTAGCCCATTATCAAAAGCTAAGTCTGGGAATACTTTCTCAGGGATGAATAGCCCCCACTGGAGGAAGTTTTGCTAAATTTTGTCCATTATTGACTTTGATGTGTCTAGAAACAAGTTCAGAGTACAAGGCAGCCTTTTGCTTAATTTCTGTCTTTAGTCTTGGAGAGAAATTGTTAACCTCTTAACTGTTGGTTTGCTAGGAACTTAAAGCTTTTCAATAAGGAAAGGTGTGGATCAGAAAAGGAGTCAAAAGAGGAGTCTTAGATTTTTTATCTATTTGAGACTGTTTCTCTTATTGGCTTCCCACATATTTCCCCCTTTTCTTTAAATTGAAATGATTTATTACACAGGAAAACTTTTAATAATGAAAGGAGTCATCAATTAGTTACAATCATCAGCTATGACTGGATCTGATAGGATTTACAGATTAAACTGTTTATTTATGGCTCTCTATAATGTACAAAAAAGATACAAGATAAATTCGAGGTAGTCTTAGAGGGAGAGCATTGGGAAAGGGAGACAGAAAGGCTTCTTGCAGAATATGGACTTTTAGCTTAGATTTTAAATAAACCAGGAAAGTTAGGAGGCAAACATGGAGAGAAAGAGAATTTTAGGCAAGGAGGATGGCCAATAAAAATTGATGTAGTCAGAAGATAAGAGTATCTTTTGTGAGAAAAAAGGAGGCCAAACTGACTGGATCACAGAGTACATGGAAGGGATTAAGGTATAAGAGGCAAAGTTATGAAAGACTTTAAAGCCAAAGAGGATTTTTATATTTGATCCTAGGGGGAATTAGTAAGATGAATTTGACAGCTGGGTGGACAAGGATTGGAATAAGAAAAGACCTGAGGCAGGGAAACCAACAAGCTATTGCAATAGTCTAGGCCTGAGATGATTAGGGCCTGAAGCAGGGTGACTAGTGTCAGAATAGAGAAGAGATGTGGGTAAGAAATGTTACTAAAGCCCAAACAACAGGATTTGACAAGTGATTGGATGGGGCAGGGGGGCAGGGCTGAGGAATAAGAGAGTAAGGAACAGAGGATGACCCCTAGTTTGGGAGCCTGGCTAACTAGGAAGATGATGGTACCCTTGACAGGACAAAGGAGGGGAAGACAGAGAGACAGAGAGGGAGAGGCAAACAGACAGCCAGAGACAGAGAGAGAATGGGTAGAGTTTTGAACTTCTTGAGTTTAAGGTATCTATGGAATATCTAGGTCAGGATGTCTAATAGGCAGCTGAAGATATGAGACTAAAAGTCATAAAAGAAATTAGAGCTGAACAAATTCTGAGTCATCTTATAGAGGTCATTGAAACCAGGTGATAACATAGTGTTTATTTATGAAAGATATGAAAGATCTTGCATGTAATTGAATATGTATATTGATAAACATGGTAATTACTACACATTTACATACTCTAATTTGCCATGATAAATAATCCATATATAATCTTGCTGCTTGCATATTTATACATACGGTATTATTCATGCATGTCCTACCATTATATAGACCTACTGATGCTAATATATTGCTTTGTTTTACTGATCATGTGTATTTGCTTATGGATATGAATGTGCTCTTGTGGCATGTCCATGTGAAATGTGCTGCATATAATTTAAATCTGTAATCACTGCGAGCCAGGATTTAGTAACCATATGTATATAGTGAAGCATGTAAAGTCTTCCTCTAGGCAGTAAGAACACTTTGGTCCAATGGCCATGACAGCAGCTGAGGCAGGCTTGGTCAGATATTGACGATGCCAAGGTCATGCACTGCATCCTGGGCCATCACCAGTCATCCTGACACTGGACTTCAATGAAGAGGCTGAAGACTGAATAAGTGCCCCCCTTAAATCCAATTCTCGTGCAAGTCAAGACACTTCATGATATTACTGGCCCTCTTCAAAAAGAAAGACAAACAACTACGTACAAACATGTCCAAATGCATCTCAAATGATTTGCTAAGGAAAGCAAATATATAACTAAGAAGAGTTTAAAAAGTTGGTATTTAAAAGCATAAGACCTAACAACAGAAGAAGGGACCAATGATGACATATCGAATTAACTTTAAATGGTTGGCCATTTCAGGTCTTTTTTTCCTTTTATTAGGGGATCACTCACTCACCTAGAATGAATTAGAAAGAGTGTAATGTCATTGTATAATGTTAGTCATACCCCTAGGTAACCTTAAAAGATGATCCAGTTCAAGAATCAGTCAGTTCCAGTGCTTCTGGGCAGAAACCAGATTTAAGGAATCCATTTCCTGATGCATAATAGATGTACAGACTAGAGGAGGAAAGGCCCCAAGAAGCAAGGAAAGCAGAAACATAGGTAAGGCAGTCTCCACAAGGAGTATGGGAGAAAGGCTGTATGAACCAAATAGTCATGAAGAGTGTTGAATTAGATGATACATAACTACAATACCCCACCACTACCACTACAGACCCCAAAGTGGTAGCTCTTACTCTTCTTCCTCAACTTGGGCTCCCTTATGGGACCCTAAAGCTTTTTTCTATTGTAAAGGAAGTTTATTTGCCTCTCTTCTTTTTAGGAACTTACTTTGTCTTTATAAACAGTATTATCTACAGGCATTTGCTAATCTAAATATAATTATTGGGGGAAGACAATTTTGAGGATGGGGGTAGCATATTCAGAGAAAAGAGACAGATTTAATCAAGAAGTGTTTTGCCAGAGCATAGTCTCTGGCTGGGGGCTTGGAGCTAAAAAACAAACAAATAAACAAATAAATAAATAGATCAATTAATTAATTGATTGAGTAAATTGGGAGAATTACAAATGCTTTAATATAACTTCCCAAAGCGGATAAGTGGCATTTCTACTAGGAAATCCATCTAAGCAATGAGTTATCAGTAGAATGGGTATAAATAGAAGTGACTGAACAACCTTGTTTATCACTCCATTTCTTCTAGTGCCATGCTTAGAAAATTGCCTGGGTAATAGTGAGAAATTAAGTGACTTGCCCACAGACACATAGCTAAGATATGTCAAACAGGACTTGAACCAAGGTCTTCCTGACACTAAGACCAGTCCTCTATTATTCCAAACATACTCTCTCAAAGATAATAAGCTATTTGTTAAATATTTTTTCTGTGAATAAGTGGCCTTACATAATTCTCCATGCCTGGAATACTCTCCCTCCTAAGCTCTGATTTCTGACTTTGCTGACTTCCTTTAAACTCCAACTAAAACCCCACCTTCTATAGGAAACCTTCCCCAATCTTTCTTAATTTCAGTGCTCTCTTTCTACTAATTATTTCCTATTTATCTAGTATATAGTTTGCTTCATATATATTTGTTTGACTTCTCCCAGATGAAACCAATTTATTCCAGGGGTATAAAGGTGGCTGAAGCAGGTGCTATGGAATGCTTAGGGCAGTGATAGTGAACCTTTTAGAGACTGAGTGCCCAGAGTGCAACCCACATGCTGCATGTAAGCCCCCCACCTTATCTCAGACAGGGGAGGGAGGAAGCACTACTGGGCAGAGGAGTAGGTGATATGAGAAACATCCTCAGGAGTGTGTGGAGAGGGAGAAGGGAGCAATCCCCTCTGACATGTTCCAGCACATGTGCCATAGGTTCACCAACACAGGCTTAGGACTTGGTCAGACATGATCGATGCCAAGGTCATCAACTACATACTGGGTCATCACCAATTGTCCTGACTTTTTTCTTGTCACTGGACTTCTAAGGCTCCAGAAGAAAAAGTGAGACTAATGACTTAAATTCAACTCAAGATATCATCCTCTGTGATGTCATAGGTAACAAGTTGAAATAATAACTTTAGCAAAGTTGCAGGATACAAAATAAACCCATATAAATCATCAGCATTTTTATATATTTTCAACAAAGCCTAGGAGCAAGAGTTAGAAAGAGAAAATCCATTTAAAAACACTTTAGACAATATAAGATATTTGGGAATCTATTTGCCAAGACAAACACAGGAATTATATGGGCACAATTACAAAACACTTTTCACACAAATAAAATTAGATCTAAAAAATTGAAAAAACTTTTAATTACTCATGGGTAGGCCAAGCTAATATAATAAAATGACAATCCTACCTAAATTAACTTAATTATTCAGTGCCATACCAATCAAACTACCAAAAAACTATTTTATAGAACTAGAAGAAATAATAAAATTTATCCAGAATAACAAAAGATCAAGAATATCAAAGGAACTAATAAAAAAATGTGAAGGATGATGGCCTAGCAGTACCAGATCTTAAACTGTACTATGAAGCAGTAATCATCAAAACAATCTGGTACTGGCTAAGAAATAGGAGGGTGGATCAACAGGATAGATTAGGGGCAAATGACTTCAGCAATCTAGTGTTTGATAAACCCAAAGATCCCAGATTTTGGGATAAGAACTCACTATTTGACAAAAAGTGCTGGGAAAATTGGAAAATAGTATGGCAAAAATTAGGGTTAAATCAACATCTCAAACCCTATACCAAGACGTGGTCAAAATGCGTATATGATTTAAATGTAAAGAGTGATAAGTGAATCAGGGGAACATAGAATAATTTACCTGTCAGATCTATGGAGAAGGGAAGAATTTATGACCAAACAAGAGATAGAGAACATTATAAGATATAAAATGAATAATTTTGATAAATTAAAGAGGTTTTGTACACCCAAAAAGATAAGGGACAATATTTGTACAAAAATATTCATAGCCACACTTTTTGTGGTGGCAAATAAACTGGAAAATGCAGGGGTATCCTTCAATTGGGAAATGGCTGAACAAATTGTGGTATCTGTTGGTGATGGAATACTATTGTGCAACAAGGAATGATGAACTGCTTGGAAAGACCTCTACGAACTGATGCAAAGCAAAATGAGCAGAAACAGGAGAACATCGTACACAGAAACTGAAACATTATGGGACAATCATATGAAATCAACTTTGCTACTAATAGCAATGCAAGGATCCAGGACAATCTCGAGGGACTTATGAGAAAGAATGTTATCCACAGCGAGAGAAAGAACTATTGGTGTAGGAACTCGGAAAACATTTGATTTATCACTTGTTCATATGAGTATAGAATGTGGAGTTCTGTTTTTTAAAAGATTAATCTATTATGAAAATGAATAATATGGAAATAGGTAGTGAGTGATAATACTTGTATAACCCATTGGAATTGTTTGTCAGTTCTGGGAGGGTGTAGGGAAAAGGGGAAGGAAAGAAGATGAATCATGTTTCCATGGAAAAATACTTAAATAAAATAAAATAAAGGTTTTGTACAAACAAAACCAATGCAGCCAAGATTAGAAGGGAAACAACAAACAGAAAAAAAATTTTATAACAAATTTCTCTGTTAAAGTTCTCATTTCTCAAATATATAAAATATGAAGTCAAATTTATAAGAATACAAGTCATTCCTCAATTGAGAAATGGTCAAAGATATGAACAGGCAATTTTCAGATGAAATCAAAGTTATCAATAATCACATGAAAAAAATGTTCTAAATCCCTCTTGATTAGAGAAATGCAAATTAAAACAACTCTGAGGTACCACCTCACACCTATCAGATTGACCAATATGACAGTAAAGGAAAATTATAAATATTGGAGGGGATATGGCAAAATTGGGGCACTAATGCAATGCTGGTGGAGTTGTGAACTAATCCAACCATTTTGGAGGGCGATTTGGAATAACACCTAAAGGGCTATAAAAGAATGCATACCCTTTGATCCAGTAATACCCCTACTAGGTCTGTCTCCCAAAGAGATTTTTTTTTTAAATAGGAAAGGACATGTTTGTACAAAAATATTTATAATTGCTCTTTTTGTGGTGGCAAAGAATTGGAAACTAAAGGGATGTCCCTCAATTGGGAATGGCTGAACAAATTGTGGTATATGATGGTGATGGAATACCATTGTGCTTTAAGGAATGATGAACAGAATGATTTCAGAAAGAGATGTGCGAAGATAGAATTAACTCTCCCTTTGACTATTTTTAGTTAATCAAATCAAGAACTTAAAGTACCCCTCTTTAGCACCTAGCTAACCATTAAATAAGAGAGCTCAATTAAAATTGACAATCCTACCTAACCTACTTATGTAATGCCATCCCAATTAAATTACCAAAAAATTATTTTATTGAGCTAGAAAAATAAAAACAAAATTCATCTGGAAGAACAAAAGGTCAAGAATATCAAATAAATTAATGGAAGAAAAAAGGAGGAAAAAAAGCAGAAATTAAAACTAACTGGCTAAGAAATAGAAAGGTAGATCAGAAGAACAGAACAAATATAGATCCACATTTTTGTGAAAAGAATTCACTAGAGTAAAAAGTGTGGGACACAGAGAAATGAGTCAAATATATAAGAATACAAATCATTCCCCAATTAATAAATGGTCAGAGGACATAAATAGCTAGTTCTCAAAGTAATTAAAGTTATCTAGTTATACAAAAAATGCTCTAAAAATTATTAGAGAAATGCAAATTAAAACAACTCTGAGGCACCACCCCATATTTTACAAGATTGGCTATTATGACAGAAAAAGAAAATGAAGAAATTTGAAGAGGATGTGGGAAAACTGTGACACTAATGCACTGTTGAGGGAGTTGTGAACTGACTCAACCATTCTAGAGAGCTATGTCCAAAGGGCTATAAAACAGTATACAGTATATTCTGTGACTCAGCAATACCATTACCAGGTTTGTATCTTAAAGAGATACAAAACAAAAAGGAAAAAAGACCCATATGTACAAAAAATATTTAAAGTAGTTCTTTTTGTGGTAGCAAAGAATTGGAAAGTAAGGAATAGCTGAGTAAATTATAGTATATAATTGTAATGGAATACTATTGTGCCTTAAGAAAGGACAAGCAGGAGGAGCTCGGAAATACCTGAAAAGACTTATAGGAACTGATGCAGTTAAGTGAAGTCAAAAGAACAAGAACATTGTATACAGTCATATAAAAAATGCTCTAAATCACTACTGATTAGAGGAATGCAAATCAAAACAATTCTGAGATGTCATCTCGCTCCTATAAGATTGGCTAAAAAGAATAGAAGGGTAAAATGACAAATTTTGGAGGAGGGGTTGTGAAAAAAATGGGGATGGTAATATACCCTTGGTGGAACTGTGAACTGATCCAATCAGTTTGAAGAACAATTTATAATTATGCCTGGAGTTATAAAACTGTATATTCTCCCCTCCCCCTACCACCTCTCTAACCACTGCTGGGTCTGTTTCCCAAGAAGATCAGGGACAAATGAAAAGAACCTTTGTGTCCCAAAATATCAATATAGCAGCTTTCTTTGTGATGACAAAGGATTGGAATATTCATCAATTGGGGAATGGTTGACCAAACTGTGGTATATAATTGTGATAGAATTTTACTGTGCAGAAAGAATTGATAAACATTTTAATTTTTTTTAAAACATGCAAAAAGGGAGCATCTAGGTGGTTCAGTGGATTGAAAGCCAGCCTAGAAACAGTTCTAGAGGAGGTCCTGGGTTCAAATTTAGCCTCTTGGCTATGTGACTGAGTAAGTCACTTAACCCCATTGCCTAGCCCTTATCGCTCTTCTGCTTTGGAACTAGTATTTAATATTAATTCTAAGACAGAGTTAAGGGTTTAAAAAACAAACAAAACGTGAAAGACCTACAGGAAATAATGAAGTGAAATGAGAAGAACCAAGAGAGCATTGTATACAACTACAGAATTAATATTTGAAGAATAACTTGTGAACTTCCACCTCCAGAAAAATAACTCATTAAAAAAAAAAACAAACTCGAGAGGCAGAATTTATAAACTCTATTTTTCAGGCGATGCCTTCTGGGGGTGTGAGGGATTGACTTACACGGGAATAAATTCTATTTCAATAACAAAACGCAAAGGATCAACATTTATTTGCACATTATCTCCCCCATTAGAATGTAAGCTCCTTGAGGACAGGAACCTTCTTTTGCCTCTTTTGGTATACCCAGCACTTAATACCGTGCCTGACATACAGTAGGCACTTAATAAGTGTTTCCTGAATTTAAGTGAAGCTGGAGACAGAGGATGTAGGTCCAAATCCGGGTGAGCTTGGGCGGATGGCTCCTTCTCACCAGGCCTCCTCCTCTGTCAATTGAAGGGAGTGGTTCGGTCTCCAAGCTACTTTCCATCCCAACTCTGGAAGAACTCCGCTACCCACACCTACAACCTAAGAAGGTGACCTCGCCCTTAGAGGGAACTCCACCTTTCTGGGATCCTCTCTGTCACTTGCAGGGAACCTCCCCCACACTCGGAGGGGGTGGGGTGGGGAGGAAGAAAGAGGAGGAGGAAATGACGTACAGGAAGTGTCCCTTTTCCCCTTGCAGCAGGGGGAAGGTATCAAAACCCTCCCCCCCAAGATGGCGGCGGTGACGGAGGAGTGGATGGCGGAGGAAGGAGGCGGTGGCAGCTGCGGCGGCGGCTCTTCCCTTGCCGCGGGGGCGTCCCAGCGACTGTCGCCGCTGCCCCCGCCGCAGCCAGCGCTTCTGGGACCCCAGTCGCCGGCCTCCCCGTCTCTGGCCTTGGACCAGTTGCCTCACAACAACACGCTGGTGGCGCTGCCCATCGTGGCCATCGAGAACATCCTTAGCTTCATGTCCTACGACGAGATCAGCCAGCTCCGCCTGGTGAGGCTCTCCCCTCCCCCCAGGC
>NC_058133.1:132932841-132942216 GCF_016433145.1 Gracilinanus agilis
CCGCCTGGTGAGGCTCTCCCCTCCCCCCAGGCCCCCAACCTCCCCAGGCTCTCCTCCTCGCTTCCCTACCCCCCCACCCCCGCCTCGTCTCCGCTGTGCAGGCAGTGGGGGGAGGGACTCCAACTCTCCACACACCCCCGGCCCAGCGTCCAACCACCGAGAGAGGGGAGGGAGGGGCGTGTCAGGCTCCCCGACCCCAGTAGCTGACTCCCGACTCAACCCCACCTGGGGAGATGGCTAGCACCTCCGGGGCGTCCTCTGGGCTTCAGGGACACCCCCTAACCCAGCCTATAGTAGGAGCATCGCCAAGGGGAGACATAGCCTTCCGCACCCCACACTCCTGCAGTCCAGTTCCCACCATGGCTTTGGAGTCGAGGCTTAAAGATTGTTCCCCTCATTTTCATCCCCCCTTTTCTAAGATCTTTCGTTAAAAAGAGATACCGGGATTAGCCGGCTTCTTGTTGCTATGATGTGAGGTATTGTTCCCCACCCCAGCTCTTCTTCATCCCCATACTCTAGTGAGAGGGGGTTAAACCGCCTCTGTCATTCCCTAAAAATGGGTTCAAGACCCGACTCTGAGACACTTGCGTTCTTTTTCTCACCCCAACAACCAGTGCCCTCGATGACCCATAAAAAACATCCCTGGAAAATAGGTTTTCAGACATATGCTGTCACCCTTGAAGCTTTACTCTCGCCCAACTTGTCTTATCTTACTTTCCTTTGAGATTTCTTTTAACTACAGTAATTTACTTCTGCCCTTCTGGTTTTAGAATCTTTTCTATTCCATGATTGTGTCTAGCTTCCTCCATGAGTTTCATAAATAGAATCTGTCATTGGAACTTGACTTCACCAAAGGGGCTTGGCTCAAGGTTTGACAAATGATTCAGTTCACTCATGTTTTGCTTCTTTTCAGTGATTTTCTCTTTGCATGGGGTAAAGAGAAGATTAAAGAAGGTGGGCATTTTGATGTGTGGTTTAAAAAAACCACATGAGTAGAAGCTAAAAGCTGCAGTCTATTTTCAAGAGGACAAAGACATCACACTTGAGTGTGCTATAGCGCTTTCTCTTTTGCAGAGAGAATAGGTTAAGTTGTATATGGATATTTAGAATTTACTATTTTGTCCTTATGGAACTCATACCAATTTGAGGGAGAAAGCCCATGAAGTGACAGCCAAAATACTGATCTGAAATGATAAGCCAGCTTTCTAGATAGCATAATTATCAAGCTGTGTCAGTCTTTGCTTTATACAAGATTTCAACTGAAGAATAATTTTAAAAATAGGTTCATTCTGTATTTCAAGTAAATTTCATTTTTAAGTGTTTGATATTTAAATATTTCTTATTTTTTTCCCCAAAAATGGGAATTCTTGCCTGAGTCACAATATACATTTGTGATTTCCAGTAATGGGCATAACTATTTTTGGCTGGTGATTTTGGAAATTTGTTTTGCTTTCAGTTTTCAGATTTGTATATGTGTGAAGGGGAAGAATTTTTAAAGTTTAGAATAATTTTAATACATCTTTATAGGGGGAAAATAGTTTGTCTTGAGGTTAATATTAAAACATCTCACAATCACTGGAAGTAAGCACTCTGATATAAAATCTACAGATTCATGCTTTTTTAATTGGCAAGTTTAATATTTATTTCAGACATTAATATACTGGTCTGCATGAAAGCATTCTCTCCCTGTTCCACCACCCCCAATCCCTTAAAATACTGTGATCAATTTTGCATCTATCTGCAAAAGTTTTGAGGAGATGGGGGTTCTGATCTTCCTAGCATACATGCTTATTTTTATATGTAAAATATAACAGTGCTCAAGTTGTTTGATGTATCTTTTATGGGGAAGTTGAGGTATATCTTTAGGTATGTATAGATAGGCCTTTGGTTTAGTGCCATGATCCCAATTTTCAAAAGTAGTTTTTCTCTTGCCAGTAGATGTCAGTACTACCTTGATTATTATCTCTTTCTTTTTGTGGAAATTGGCAGGAAAATACACTTAGTGGTGCTAGGCTTTATTTGTCTTTTCAGTTAAAGTAACTATATGATGAGTTTAGATTGCAGGAAAACAAAAATTCAGTAGGTATGCTGGTCCATAATTTTCCTTGTATTGTAAATTAGAGTTTTTTAAGAGGCATTAACTCTGACAATTTAAACTATGTCATATTTTGCCTGTTTTGAATAGCTTCCTTAGAATTATTGTTTTCTCTGTTTAAAAGCCAGTCTCTCTCTTTTTTTTTTTTTTTTTTTTTTTTTTTTGGAGTAATTATGGCCCCTTTCTCCTCCTTATTCGAGTTTTTGGAAATTTTTACTACAGTTAGCACCCTAATTAGTAGGCAGACAGAGGTAACAAGGGCCACATTCAAATTATTATTAATGTTCATGTCTTTCAGAAGATCTGATTGAAGAGGATAAAATTGCTAAAATGAGGTTTTTGTCTGATTTTTGTAATTTAACAAATAACAGTCTTTCATTGTTTTTCCATACCATAGATTTGACTATTTATACTATGAAACCCAAGAATTGTCAGGCTCTTTAGTTATATTGGAATTTTGTTGTAAACTTCTCCATTTGTGTGCTTGTTCTCCCCTCTTCTAGAGCCTTGCCTTAATAATCATGCTTTCTCACAATTGTTCCAATCTCTCCCTTTCTGGTTTCCTATCAACTATAATATATTCATGATTCTCCAATCCAAAAAAGCATTAACTTTTAATTTCCAGCCTATCAAGCTACCGTCCTATCACTCTTCTTCCCTTTCAGTACCAAACTTCTTGGGGAAAGTATACTTTCTTGCTCCCCCACCACCACTATTCAAATACTAAAACCATTCTTTCAACAATCACCTGCTCATTGCTAAATCTAAAAGTATTTTTCCTTTCTTTTTCATCCCTTATCACTTTGCCCTTTCTGTAAATTTTGACTATTAACCAGCCATCTAGCCAGATATTTTCTTTTTCCCTTGGATTTTGGGACATTTTACTCTTCCTGACCCTCCTACTCTTTTTGTAAACAATTTGTCTCCATAAACTCTTCTCTGTCCCTTTAATCTTGTTGTTCCCCAGAGTTTTATACTAAGTCTTCTTCCTTTATCTATATTTCCTACTAGGTCTCATTGCTTTCTAGGTCTCTCTAGCCCTGATTTCTGAACTTCATATCCATGTCTCAAAACTTGTCTATAGAAGATCACCATGTAATGTGCTGTTAGTAACTCAAAAATCCCCAGTGGCCAAAACTAAATATATGTTTCTCCAAAAACTTGTTTTTTTCTTACTTGACTTTTTCTGTCAGTGACAAAACCATTAATACTGTTGCCTGTATTTGAAACTTTGTTATAATTGTTGATTTTATCTTCCTCTTTAGAAGGACCTCCAGTCATTTTTCAAGTTATGTTGATTTTTTTTCTCTACATTTCAAGGCCTTCTCATCAGTATTACCATTTCCAACACCCCAGTACTGGCCCTCATTACTTAACACCTCAGTCACAGTCTAAGCTTCACAGTTCTACTCCCCCAACATATTTTGTCAGATTAATTTTCCTTATGTATGTTGCTGATCACATCACTCCTCCTGAAAACAGTTCATTAATTGGCTCCCTGCTGCATATTAAACAAATTCCAAAATGTTTAAATTGTCAATTATAGCCTTCCATGATACCTTCTGAGTCTTATCTCATACTGTTTTATTCAAGTATGCCAAATTGGAGTACTCACTGTCCCCCATCCATGTGTCTTTCCCTATCTATGCTAATATTTTGCCTAAAATGCCCTCCCCTGATTCTCTTTGAAATCTGAACCTTCCTTTTAGACTTAGCTAGACTACCTTTTCTCATTTCTCATTTTTCCTCCCTTTACATCTCAAATAGCACTTGATTAAACCTCTCTTGTATTACTTGCAAGAATCATTTTGTAAGGGATGGGAGAACAAGTATTTATTAAGTGCTTAGTATGTGCCATCTACTGTACTATCATGTGCACCTACATTGTTCCAGGCACATGATCTCACTTGAGATGATATTTATATTGCAATCACTTGTTAATGTTTAGTACTCTACTAAGGTATGAATACCACACTGCTTTATTTGCTCTTTTTACCTTCCCTCGTTCAGTATTCTGTACATAGTAAACACTAAATAAATGTTTATTGGTGTTACTGGATGTTGCTTCATTAAGTGTACTTAGTCCTTGGAAATCTTGGCTATAGAACGGTTTTATTGTTATATTCTTTGCTTTGTTGTATAGAAATACAGATTTATTCAGTGTTCCATATAACATTCTTTTAAATTGTATTTCTCGCCCCCTTCCCCTTAATGCATTTAATGTTATTTGCCTTACACAGAGATTTTTTTGATAATCCATTATCAGTAGGATGTGTACTTTGAATTACTTTTCTAATATAGTTAAGAGATTTTGTGCTGCTCCATATTTAGCTATTTTCCTAGCATGAGGGACAGAATGGAGCCATGAGGGCTACATGGAATCTCTTCATTAAAAGTGACCTTAGAAGCAATGTAGGCCAACATAGAACTGAACAGGATTCTTGACAAGCAGTTGATCATCCATTTTTGAAACAATTGGCTGAGGTTAGGATACACAACCCATGGCCATAGAAAAGATGGAAACTAGTTTTGAATCTATAATATTGTTTCCAAATACACCGTGCTTTGACCCGCTTAAGAAAATAGCAAATGTGGAAATGTCTTTTTTCTTAGAAATGTTCTATAGAGCCCTGAGCTGTCACAGGTGATACCTGGGATGGAAGGAGGGATGAGTTGCAGGGAATTGATTGTCTATGCTCTTGGAGACAGAGAACAAAGATGAGTTCTACCAGACCACTTATGGGGAATTCACTGAGGAATCTGGTGATGATGAATATCAGGGAGATCAGTCAGAGACAGAAAATGGAAGTTGACTCTTATTTTGACACTGATGAAGAAGATGAGTCAGCAAGTGATGGGGATGGAGATGAATCAAGAAGAAAGCATCATATAGCCACCAAAGCCTATAAGGAACCTAAAGTACATGAAAAGGAAGCACCCCAAATGACAGCTCCCAGAAAGCATGGGAGGAGAAGACACCACTTCCCCTGGAACTGCAGGATGACAGATTTGACCACCAGAAGTCAGTGTGCCAGGCTACTGCTGAGTACACTCACCAGACATGCCTTCTGATTCAGGAATGGCAGGGCCAGTCAAGGTACCAAAAGGTTCCATGCTATGAGTGACCACAAGAGGAACTCCTCAGGGAAGCCAAGATCACAGAAGAGCTTGACTTATATTTCTGAGAACTACAAGTGATTAGAAGCAGACAAGAAAAAAGTTGCTTCTCAAGAAGCACAAATGCCCAGGCCAGTGATCACTTACTACTCCATGACAGTGCCTCTGCTGACCAGCCCAGAATCCAAGGAGAAAGATGTGGATGTAGAGAGGCTTGAGCCAATACCTCTGGTCTCCAGTGGTTCCTCACTATGGAATGGTGCCAGTAAAACTGCCTACCTGATGTTCATGTACTTTTATGACCTTCAGTGATGATAGAACATTTGAGGAGTATTTTCCTAGGGGAAACCCCTAAGATCCCTGTGTGTGATGTTTGCCCTGAACTGAAATCCTTTTATAGCTATTTCCCATGCTACTGCTAGTGCCTTCAAGATCATCCTGGAGGCCTACAAGAAGTTTATCACAGCTCATGGATTTCTACCTCCTGCTTTTGCCCTGTGTCATAGCCCATCCCTCCTGAGCTCCTCCTAGGACATGGGCTCCGGGCTTTTTGCCAGAAGATCATAATAAAGTAAAAGAATGACTGGTTCTCAGAGATCCCTCTTTTGCCCTTTGTCCTTACTGGCCTCAACTCTCTGCTTTCTTCCCTGTCTCCATCTTACCCATCTTGTATTCCTAATTCTTTCTTCCTTCTTTCCCCTAAATCAACCTGCCCATGTCCTGGCTATATTTTTTAATGTAATAAAAATAGGAAACCCTGCCCCCCAAAAAATGTACTTTAGAGAATTTCTTCTAGACCTGAATATTTTTTATGTATTTTGTTTTGTTTTGATTACAGAGAAATGATGAGATATAGATCATATAGATCAAAGCATTCAGGAATTCAAAGATAATTTATATTTGACTTAGAAAGACAATCTTGAACTGTTGGTAGTCTAAAATCCAGTTAAGTGACTATATGGATTAGTAGATTGTGTGTGTGTGTGTGTGTGTGTGTGTGTGTGTGTGTGTGTGTGTGTGTGTAACTCTGGTAGTTGAGAACTGACTATATTCTTCCTTTTGAGGTTGAATAAGCTTAATTAGATCAGACCCACTTTTCAATGATTACCTTTAAGAAGTTTAATTCTGAAGTGAAGATATTATTCAAGTATATTTATGCAGTAGAAGAATTTGACCAGTTTTGAAGTTTAGACTTTTTGCCTCTTACTTGTAAATTTGGGTCAGTAGCTGAGAATCTTTAGAAATTGGTTTTTGCCACATTCCGTGCATTGAAACCTTTCCATCTTGATAAGATCCAGAGTTGATGCTCCTTTGAGAACCCAGGACCACCTGCATACAACAATAAGGTATCTTAGTAGAACTTAAGTGAAGGGTCTTATTAATAGCATTTTTATACATGCTCAGCAGACATTCTTCTCCATGTTGTGCTTATGTATAATATTAATGGATAGTTTTATTTGATAAGCATACCTATGTTTGTATAAAAGTAAAAATGTGTGAGGAATAAGCCTGATTGTGACTATTTCAGTATTCTTAAAATTCTGGTCATTTATAAAGTGATTAAATGAGCAGCTTTGAGTCATTCCCAATAATTAAAAGAATATTGTTGTTTAGAAGTTACTATGTGCAAAGTAAGGCAATACACATGAAACAACTTAAGCGGTATCTTGTTATATTGATTTAAAAATTACTATTATTAACATATGTCACATGGCTAAAAAGCCTGAAAGTTGGCTTTTCAGAATCATTTGTTTTTGGCAGGCACCTGTAATTGCTGGTAGTTTAAGACAGCTAGAAAAAGAAAAAGAAAAGTTTTGAGCACAGATGGCATTGAGGAATCTGTTCCTGGTGGACCTTCTAAATGACTAGGCATTGGTAATGAGTAGATTTCTGTCCAGTTTCTCCTATTGAAGAATGAGCTGACTAAAAAGATGGTCTCCTAAGGTGAAAAAAAAATCTTACACAGGAGTTTGTGCTCAAAAATTCTCTGGTGGGCTAATCTTACATAGTCATTTTTTTGTTAGAAGTGGGTAAATAGCAGTTGTCACCTGAAATATTTTGATAGTCTTATGATTAGATTGATAAGCCAATTTGAAATTTAAATTTTTGTCTTAAAATTTTATGGGATGAAAAGAAAATTTGAGAGATGTTTAATTTTCCTCCAGTTAGGAATTAATAGTCTTCCATAAAGATTTTCAGTTTCACCATAAGCAAACTGTCTTAATCAGTAAAATACTTTAAAAATAAAAAGGACTGTTGGTTAGGCTTTGTGGCACATACTTATAATCCTCAATAGTGGAGGAGGCTGAGGCTGGTGGATTTCTTGAATTGGTGGTTTTGAACTACAGAAACTGATTAGGTATTCTCACATCCAGCACCAATATAGTGAATCCAGGGGAGTAGAAGACCACAAGGCCGCCAAAGAAGGAGTGAATTAGAAAAAGAGCAAGCTTTTCTGGGGTCCCTGTGAGTGTCCATTGCTCATCCAGCCTAGGCTAGATAAAAAGTTCTAGTTTCTTTCTCTGCCTGCCCACCCCCCAATATTGTATTTGACCAACCTGGTTGTTCTAGAAAGAAAAATGATTAGGTAATAGAAGTAGTTCAGATATAACAAATTGTAACTATAGATACCTGTTCATTATCTTCAAACTATTGTTATTGTAGTTAATTTTCTTTTCTCTATACCAAAGAGAACCATAAACACAGGTAATCCAGAGGAAGAAATAATCTCAAAGATAAATTCTACTTAGTTTTAAAGTGTATTATGGAAATTTAGGGATACAGATTTATTTCTGAAGTGTTTTGCTCAGACAAAAATCAAAATGAGATTGTTTGATCTGCTTCCAGAATGGGAGGAAGAGTGGACAGTAAGCATGTGCTCCTAAAACTTTTCCTATTTTAGGAAATGCTATGGAAATATTTGGCTTCTGCCTGGCATTGGTGATCTTTGGGATGTACCAGCATCCTTAGATTATCTTGGAAAAATTATGCTTTACTAGGCACACCCCAAAAGTTCCTGCAGAGGCAAGAGACGATTATTTTTTTCATATCTAAGGAACTCTTATTATCTAAGGCTGCAAGGAGTACAGTGAAAATTTGTCATGTCAGGAGAGATTTGGTTAGCCTGGAGTTTAGAGATCCTTGCATGTGAATCCTGCTTGGAAGTCAACCTGCCTGTGTACTCTTGCTTGACTAGTTACTTAACCCTCTGGTCTTAAGTTTCCTTGTGAAAAGTAAGTGAAGATAATTCTCCCTATTTCAGTGTTGTGAGAATCACAAACAAATGAGATTATATCAGCATAAAGTGCTTTGAAACCCTGAAAGTGCCATATAAATATTAGCTATTATTGTTAGTAGAAAGTAATGAAGATAATTGTTTTTATCTGCATAGGAACAGATCACAAAGTAGAAAAGCATTAAAGTAGGAAACAGACAAGATTTCATCCATGAAATTGAGATGGTAATACTTGCACTACCTTTCTTGCATTGTTTTTGAGAGGAAAGAACTTTTCAAACCTTAAAGCTGTATATAGATGTATTATTTTTATTATCTATAAAAATTAAAGGATGGGCCAGATGATTTTTAAGGGCCCTCCAGGCCCTTATTATGAATATGATAATAACTTCTTAATTATGTAAAGAAAAATACCTGAAATTAATATTCTATGATATGATAAGATCTTTTCAGAATTGAGTAATTCAAAAAAGACTACCATTTTTTAATGAAAAAAATTATAAAAAATTTAAAATGAGGGGGCAGCTGGGTGACTCAGTAGATTGAGAGCCAGGCCTAGAGACAGGAGTTCCTGGGATCAAATCTGGCCTCAGACACTTCTCAGCTGTGTGACCCTGGGCAAGTCACTTAACCCCCATTGCCTAACCCTTACTGCTCTTCTTCCTTGGAACCAATACACAGTATTGATTCTAAGGTGGAAGGTAAGGGTTTAAAAAACATTTTTAATGAGATTTAGAAGTTTTAAAAAAACTTAAAAACAGCTTACTTATCCAGTTTTGCCAGAAAGGCCAGTGCAGTGCAAACAGTTTGTAGAGATTACATAGTGCATGAAAATTTTGTAGAGATTACATAGTGCATGAAAATGGAGGGGTTTCTACATTTAGAAGTTGGAAATATATATATATATATATATATATATATATATATA
>NC_058133.1:132945202-132977331 GCF_016433145.1 Gracilinanus agilis
TATATATATATATATATATAGTTTCAAAGCCTGAAATCATTGCTCCTTGCTCCCTGTCTAGGTTCCCCACCAGCACATCTGTAGCTCTTGCTTGCCTTCAGGAAGTTGCCTTTGTGTTTGATGAGAGATAGGCCCTATGATATAACACCTTATAGACATGCTAGAATATATTATCTCCTGCCTCCCTAGCTGTGTGCTTAGAGGTGGTTCTGCACAGTAAGAGGTTGGGAGGTGGGGGTGCTCCAAGACCTTGGCAATTCATGCCACCTGGCCATGCTTCCTGGACACACCATTTTCTGCCACTTTACTCTGCCTCCAAAATCTCTAATACCTTCCTATTTGCCTTAGGTATGTCTCCTAAGAATTCACTACCTCCTGCCTCAGTTTCCAGATGCTTAACAACATATTGTGTTTTTGATTTACCTGACAACCCACAGAACACAGGAAACTCACAGCAACAGCAGAGGCAGGACGGGATCTCTCCCTCCCCTTATTTCCCAGTAGTTAGCATAGTCCTACTCCATATTCCAGTGACACTAAAGATATGACTGCAAAAAAACAAACAACAAAAAAAAACATTTGTTCCTACCCCCTCTTCCCTTGCCCCCAACTCCAGCTCTCAAATTTCATTCTCAACTACTTTACCCACCTTTTCTACCATACCTTCCAGAACTTAACATAATTAAGTTCTCCATAGTTAACACATTTTATTTCATTTTTTAAACTCTTCTCTATTTACATTTTGTGAGACTTACCGAGACCTAGCTCCCTCAGGATGACACTACATTTCTGGTTGTACTTTCTTTTATACCCTAGTAGTAGGTGAGTAAAAATTGAGCTCTCTCAATTGCTATTTCATTTAAATAATATTTTATTTTCCTCCTATTACATGTAATATTCATTTAAAAAAAAGTTTTCCAAATTCCCTTTTGACCTGAACTCCCTCTCTGCTTCTCCCTCTCTGAGATAGTAAACAACCTGATATAAATTTTACATGTACAATCATGCCAAACATTTTTCCATATAAGTCATTTTGTGGAAGAGATGTCAAATTTAAAAAAAGATGAAATATAAGATGTTTCAGGCAGCATTCAGACTCCATCAGTTTTTTCTCAGAGGGCAGTTGACATTTTCATCAAGTCTCTGGAATTGTCTTGGATCACTGCATTGCTAAGAATAGCTAGATCATTCACAGTTGTTCATCAAGAAATATTGCTGTCACTGTTACAATGTTCTTCTGGTTCTGCTCACTTCACTTTGTGTCAGTTCATGTAAATCTTTCCAGATTTTTCTGAAATCATCCTGCTTGTCATTTCTTATAATACAATAGTATTTCATTGATATTACATACAACAACTTGTTTAGCCCTCAATTTCCAATTCTTTGCCACCACAAAAAGAGCTACAATAAATATTTTTGTACAAATAGATGCTTTTCCCTTTTTTTAAAAATTTCTTTGGGATATAGCCCTAGTAATAGTATTAATGGAGCAAAGGATATGCACAGTTTTAGAATTCTTTGAATAAAGTTCCAAATTATTCTCTGGGGTGGTTGGATTAGATCACAAGTCCATCAGCAGCATGTCAGTGTCCCAATTTTTCCACAACCCCTCCAACATTTATCAATTTCCTTTTCTGTTATATTAACCAATCTGATAGGTATGGAGTGATACCTCAGAGGAGTTTTAATTTTCATTTCTCTTCTATTTCTAATTTTCAATTTTTCTAAATTTCTAAATTTCAATCTTTCAATTTCTAATTCAGAGATTTGGGACATTTTTTCATATGACTATAGGTGACTTTGATTTCTTCATCTGAAAACTGCCTGTTCATCTCCTTTGACCATTTATCAATTGGAGAATAATTTTTATTCTTATAAATTTGACTTAGTTCTCTGTAAATTTAAGGAAATTAGTCCTTTGTCAGATATTTGCCACAAAAATTTTTTCTAAGCTTTCTGCTTTCCTTCTTACTTGGTTGCATTTGTTTTATTTGTACAAAAACATTTTAATTTAATGCAATCAAAATTATTCATTTTGGGGACAGCTGGGTGACTCAGTGGATTGAGAGTCAGACCTAAAGATGGGAGGTCCTACATTCTAATCTGACCTCAGATGCTTCCTAGCTGTGTGACCCTGGACAAGTCACTTAGCCCCCATTGCTTAGCCCTTACCACTCTTCTGCCTTGGAGCCAATACACAGTATTGATGCTAAGATAGAAGGAAAGAGTTTAAAAAAAAATTACTCATTTTACATTTTACAGTGTTCATCTGTTTTGGTCCTTAATTCTTCCCTTTTCCAAAAATCTAACAGGTAGCTTATTCTGTGCTCCTCTAATTTATTTATGGTTCACTCTTTCTGTTTAGATCTTGTATTCATGTTAACCTTATCTTGGTATGTGGTGTGAGATAGTCCCAGTCTCTGCTGTACCATTTTCCAATTTCCCCAAACAGTTTTTGTCACAGTGAATTCTTGTCCCAAAAGGTTGGATCTTTTGATTGATCAAACACTAAATTACTATGGTCTTTTATTAGTAGGTTTTGTGTATCTTATCTTTTCCCCTGATCCACCACTCTAGTTCTTAGGAAGTACCAGATTCTTTTGATTACTACTATGTAATTCAGTTTGAGATCTGGTACTCCCTATGCAATCTTTCTTCACATTTTTTTCATCAATTCTCTTGATATTCTTGACTTTTTTTCCCCAAATGAATTTTATTATTTTTCTAGCTCTATAAAATGATTTTTGGGCAATTTAATTGATATGGCACTGAATAAGTAGATTAGGTAAAATTTTTGTTTTTATAATATTTTCTGGCTTACCCATGAGCAATTAATATTTTTCCAGTTGTTTACATCTGACTTTTTTGTGTAAAAAGTGTTTTGTAATTATAATCATACAGTTCTTGGCAAATTTTTGGCAAATAGACTCCCAATTATTTTACATTATATACTGTTGACTTAAGTGGAATTTCCTTTTCAATATCTTGCTGTTGGGATTTGTTGGTGATATGTAGAAATGCTGATGACTTATGTAGGCTTATTTTATATCCTGCATCTTTACTAAAGTTGTTAATTATTTCAACTAATTTTTAGTTGATTCTCTAGGATTTTCTTAAGTATATATACCATCATATCATCTGTGAAGTGATCATTTTGTTTCTTCATTGCCTATTCAAATTTCTTCCATTTCCTTTTCTTCTCTTATTGCTATAGCTAGCATTTCTAGTACAATATTGATTAATAGTAGTGATAATGGGCGTCTTTGTGTCACTCCTGATCTTATTGGGAAGTCTTCTAGCTTATCTTTATTACAGATACTTTGATCATTGCCATCACCCAAAAGAAATCCATGTTCAAGAGCTCCTAAATTCTTTTTTTTTCTTTTTTTTTAACCTTTACCATTACTACTGCCACTACTACAATTACTACTACCACCATCACTATTACTACTACTACCATCACCATCACCACTACCACTACTACTACTACTAACTTTTATCTTATTTTATTTTATTTAAATTGTTACCTTTTGCCATAGAATCAATACTGTGTATTAGCTCCAAGGCAGAAGAGTGGTAAGGGCTAGGCAATGGAGGTCAAGTGACTTGCCCAGGGTCACACAGCTGGGAAGTGTCTGAGATCAGATTTGAACCTAGGACCTCCCATCTCTAGGCCTGGCTCTCAATCCACTGAGCTACCCAGCTGCCTCCCTAAATTCTTTTGTATGATCATAATCTTTTATCAGTCTTTCTTTCTCTATATCTTACTATGCTTAACCTTATTCCTTATCTTTCCTGTGACTTTCATCCCTTACTGCTCTCTCAGACTGTCATCCCTACTCTGACTACATTATTTTCCCTCCCTACTCTTTACTCTTTAGAGAACAAATTCAATGCTACATTATCCTGTCAATAACTCTCAACTCTTTTGTCCTGTCACTGCTCAGGCCTCGACAAACCCTAACCTTGATTTATTTCTACCATCTGCTTGTCTGCTCCATCTAATGAGCTGTTGAACAGAATTGGAGGAAGTCATAAAACCATGCTTACTGGATCCACACAAATTCACTAGCCATTTTTGTCTGAATCTTTATTATAGAAAAACAGTCCTAATACTCCTCCCTAAATGATTATCCATATACCACAGTTACTGTCCCAGACTTCTTCTTAAGCCTCCCTTGCCACTCTCAGCTAAAGACCTCACCTCCTACTTTATGGGAAAGTTTTTGAGAGGTGAGGATTTTCTCATCTCATCCTCCACTATATCCTTTTTCACTCCATTCTTTAATGAAGAAGTGACTCTTCTTGCCAACTCTTCAACATATACTTTTAATCATCTCTTCTCTCATCTATAGAGATTTCTCCCACTCTCATCCCTACTCTTTTAGATCATGAGTCTCTCTCTAACCACTTGTTCCTTCCCTGTTCCCTACAAATACATTCACCTCTCACCTTAAAAAACCTTCAGTAGGGCCTTTCATCTGTGCTAGCTGTCCTTTATCTCCTTTTCTCAGCAAAATGCCTTTAAAAAAATTGTCTGTCTTGCATCCATTTCCCCTCCTCTCTAATTTAAAACCCTTTGGGGTCAGACTTCTGACATCATTCAACTGAAATTATTCTATCCAAAGTTAGCAATTTAATCACTAAATTTAGTGACCTTTTCACAATTCCTTCCTTTTTGATCTATATAGCTTTTGACATTGTTGACCACTATCTCACCTTGGAAACAGTCTCATCTTTTGGTTTTCATGATATTGCTGTCAGGTTCTTTTACCTGTCTGACCACTTCTTCATCTCCTTTGCTAGATCTTCATGTAATGCAAACTGAGTGTCCTCAAAGGCTCTGGACCCTTTTCTCAGTGACCTCATCAGCTCCCATGGATTCAGTTATCTTTATGCACATAATTCTGATATGTATATTTCCATCCCCATTCCACTGTGCCCCACTCCTGCATCACCAACTACCTATTGAACATTTAGAGCTAGATGTCCTATAAGCACTTCAAAGTCAACATCTGAAAAATAGCTCATTATGTTTTTCCCTAAATTTTCTCCTCTTCTGCACTCATAATTCTGACAAGAGCAATGATTCTTCCACTCACTTATGTTTAGTTTCAGTTTTATCCTCAGCTCTTCATTTACTCTCCCCACATATCCAAATCAGCTGCCAAATCTTTTTAATCCTGCCTCAACAACAGCATTTGCATATATTTCCTTTCCATTCACACAGTGTCTATTATCAGGCCATCATCTCTCCCAGGATTCATGCAGCAGCTTCCTGCTTGGTCTCCTTGCTTCATCTCTTTCTCGACTATAATCTACATAGCAGCCAAAGCAAATTTTCCCAAGGTATGGGTCTGACCATGTTACCCCTTCCCCATTTGATAAACTAGTGGTATCCTGTTGCCTAGAATTAAATATAAACTCTGTCATTTATATTTCTTCATAGCCTGGACCCTTTGTATCTTTCTAGGCTTTTTATTTATTATTCTACTCTATCCACTCTATGGTCTAGTCATACTGGCTTATTTGCCATTGTTCACACATAACATTCTCTTACTTCTGTTTCTTTGCATTGGCCTTCTCCCATGCTTGACATGCTCTTCTTCCCTACCTTTACCTTTTAGAATTCTGGATTTCTTTCAAGATGCCGTTTATGCACCACATTCTTTAAGATCCCATTCCCTGTCTATGGAACTGCTATTGTCTTCCACTCTAAGGTTACCTTCTAGCTACTCTATTTATATTTATATACAAAACAGACTTCTGAGTGTGTGTATGCACATCCCATATATGTATACACCTGAAATGTTCATTTTGCTATAATTTATTTAGATTAAAACCATTCTGACAAAATTTTTAAAAAAATAATAGTTTGTGTGATGCACAGCCATAATTAGGAATTCTTACACCTAGGGTAAACCATACCTAAGGGAACAGCATGAGAGATACCCTTAAATGGTGTAGAGGCAGATACCACCTAACAGTGGGGGTAGGTTAGCAGAAGCCTTAAACTCTAAGATCAGTATTGGGACAACTACCCTCAGAGGAGGAGAGAACCATTAGGTATCATCCTGTTTAAACTCACTTTAGCATCTTCTTATTAAGAATCATTGGTAGTTTTTTCAAGCTTTACTCTCAAAAAGTTTGATTACTCTTGGGAGAGAATAAAGCCATAATATTTTTTAACCCTTATTTTCCTGTCTTAGACTGAAGGACAAGGGCTAGGCAAATGGTGTTAAGTGACTTGTCCAAGATCACACAGCTAGGAAGTGTCTGAGGTCAAATTTGAACCCAAATCTTCTTGACTCTAGGCCTAGCACTCCACACACTGTGCCACCTACCTGCCTCTTAAAGTGATAATTTTTGTAGCAAATATGATTTGGGGTAGGAGGCTGAAAGAAGATTTGAAACTAACTCTCCTGTACTCCCCAAAAAACTCACAAAGTTTGGTATGAGAGCTGGAAGAGACATTAGAGGTCTTTTCCATTTCTTTGGTTTTACAGAGGAAGAAACTGCGAACTGAAAGAACAGTGACTATAAGCTTTTGGAGTTTTTTTTTTTCCCTCTTTCATCCATTGGAATTTAAGAAATAGTTATAGTGGGATTACTCCCTTATTTTATTGGGGTATTTCTCTTTGTTTCATGATTTTTATATTTTCAACCTGATCCTCTTGCTTAGTTCCCAGGCTCTGAGGTTTCTGAGGGAGAAATACTCATGGGCAAAAAAATTCTGGTTTGCAGGAAACCCCTTTGATTTTTTTCCTTCTATATGAGTATATCCTGATCTCTCTTTCCTGATTCTCCTGCTTCTAGTGCCCTCTTTCCGAAACTACTTTTTATTCATTGTGTATGTAATATGCACATACTTACATAGGCACACATTGTTTCTCTCTATAATAAGTGTTTTGAAAGATCTTACAACTTGTTCTTAACCAGAAGGGATGTAGCTCCCCTACTTCTTAGGCTAGCTGTAGAAGTGGGAGGTGGGTTTTCCAACCTCCTTCCTGATTGCTAGGCTGTGAGGTGGGCCTGGAAGGGGCTCCTGAATCAATCAGCCACTTATTGCATTCTTTCTGTGTGCCAGGGACTATGCTGTTTCCTAAATATACAAAAACAAAAAGAAAAAATCCCTTACCTCAAGGAGTTTTATATTCTATTGATCAAAATAACATATCCTCATATAAATAGTTTAAATATAAACAAAGTAAATACATAGTAATTTCGCAGGTGAGGAGTACGGTGAGAGCCAAGGAAATCAGGATAGGTTTCATTTAGGAGGTGGCATTTGAGCTAAGTTTAAAGTAAGCTAGATTCTAAGAGGTAGAAGTGAGAAGGGAATACATGGCAGGCATGGAGGACTTAACTGTGCAAAGGCTTGGAGAACAGAAATGGCATGTCATGTGTAAGAAACAACATGTTCCTTTTCTAAAGCATAGGTTTGACCATGTCACTTTCCTGCTCAAGATATTCCAGTGGCTCCTCTTACTTTTTGGATCAACTACAAACTTAACTCCTCTGTTTGACATTTAAAACCCTTCACAAAATGTTTAAAGTCTCTCTTTCCAGGCTTACTATTATTATTATTATCTCCATTTTACAAATGAGGAAATTGAGGTAAATAGAGGTTAAGTGACTTGGCCAGGATCACATTGCTAGTAAGTATCTGAGGCTAGATTTGAACTCAGGTTTTCCTGACTCCAGGCCCAATCCTCTACTCACTGTGCCTCAAACACAGTGATTAAAATTAGAAACCAGATTGCAAAGGTTTAGTGGTGAGTGAGAAGAAAAGAGAGAAAAGGAAGTGAATGCAATAAAGGTAGATAGCTTTTTCAAGTAGTGTGAAAAAGAAGGAAAGCTGTAGGACAAAAGAGTGAGGGCTGTTTTTGTTTTTGTTTTTAAAACAGATCTTGAGTATGTTTATAGACAAGATAGAAGAATCCAGTAGCTAGGGAGAGATTAGAGAAGATTAGAAAGAGAACCAAAGAGGAGTAGCTGAGTGGCTCAGTGGATTGAGAGCCAGGCCTAGAGACAGTAGGCCATGGATTCAAATCTGGCCTCAGACACTTCCTACCTGTGTGACTCTGGGCAAGTCACTTAACCCCAGTTGCCTACCCCATGCCATTCTTCTGCCTTGGAAGTGTTGATTCTAAGACAAAAGATAAGGGTTTTGTTTTTTAAGGAAGAGAACCAGAAGCAATTGAATATAGTAGCAGTGTTAGGTAAACCTAAGAATTACAATTGTTCAGGTTAGGGCTCACAATATGGCAAAAACTGTTGTTGTTTTTTTTTAAATTGGAAAGTAGTCTGGCAGAAATTATTTTTAGACTAACATCTGAACAGTTAACCATAATAAGCTCCAAATGATTACATAGTCTAGATAGAAAAAATCATTTGAAAACAAATTACAGAATCAAGAGATTCCTTTCACTATGATAGGGGGAAAATTTTTGATCAGACAAGAGATGGAGTTGATCAAAAGTGGGTCAATTTTTACATGTAAGCTTTTTGCACAAATACAATGCAATTAGAAGAGAAACATTAACTGAGATTGTTTTTTTGCAGCAAATTTTTCTGACAAAGGTCTGCTATAGGAAATAGAAGCGCCTAAGTTGACTTTTACAGGTCCGATATTTAAAATATATAAGGAGGGGGCAGCTGGGTAGCTCAGTGGATTGAGAGCCAGGCCTAGAGATGGGAGGTCCTGGGTTCAAATCTGGCCTCAGACACTTCCCAGCTGTGTGACCCTGGGCAAGTCACTTAACCCTATTTGCCTAGTCCTTGGCCTTCTGTCTTAGAATTGTTACTAAAACAGAAAGTAAGGATTTTTTTTTTTTAATATTACCAAAGGGTTTCACAAATGTAAGGTGTAGGAAAAGACCTGGAATGCTGGAAGAAGACTAGGTCTTTTATCTGATACTGAGGATATGTGAGTCTTGAGAAAACATCTGAAAGTATCCTTTTTGAGGAATGCAGTAGTAGCCAGTTAGTGAAAGAGTAAAAAAAACCTGGCAGTGAAGACATAGTTGAGATTAGGGAACATAAATTTATAGTAATCCCTGAAATGCCTCCCTCTCTACTCTGTAGGAGTGTTTCCTTAGGAATTTCAAGAGGTAATCAAACTGCTTGACCATCCTAGCTTCTTCCTTAGATGTTGCCAAAAGTTTTTTAAATTTCCTAACCAAATTTACCTGTCCTAGAACAATGCCCCGATTTCCACTTTTGTGATATGTCAGCAATGTTATGTCTCATTTCTTTTCACTATTTTCCTTGCTATCTAATGACTTCTTTCTCTTAATTTACCTGATTACCCTAAGACTTCTGGTTAAAGGAACTGAATTTGAAGTACCAGTTTTGCCACTCACTAGTCTAATGTTTAGCCATAGTCAAATAAGTTAACTTCTCTGAATTTCAGTTTCTTTAACCACAAAATAAGGATGATATCCCATAGGGTTCTTTTGAGGAAAAAAGTTTACAAATTTTAAATAATTATGGAAATGTGAATTATTGTTTTCTAAGTGAGGGCTGAAATAAAGGACTTTCCAATTAATTTCTAATTTAAGAAAATTGAAATAACTGGAACATACCATTCTCCCATGCCAGATGATTAATTAAGGCGTTAATACAAGCTGATATTGTGTTTATTAGGATTTCAGGCATCAGTCAAATCCAACATTCTATGTAATGCTGGCAGATAATCTTCATATAAGGCCCTACCTGCACAAAGAAGGGGAATTACAATCTCATATGTCTTCCTTGGATCCAAGCGTGGTCATTTTAATTTCTATGCTCATAAGACTTAGAGGAGTCTCAAGTATGGACAAATGCAGTACTCAGAGTGCTGAACTCTTAGAATAAAAAGACAGAATTTGAATCCTGTCACCAGGTCCTTGGGCAAGAAACCTCACCTATTTGGGCCTTAGTCTTCATCTATAAAATGAGAGTTGGACCAGATGACCTCTAGGGTCACTTCCAATTCTAAGGCTCTGATTTTGTGATCTAATTCAATCCCTTTAGAGCCTGTGACTAAATCTGGGACTTTCAATCAGAGTGTTTAGTAACCATTTATTTGTATGTCGACATTTGAAGCTCTGTTTAACAAAGCCACTCCTGGGGAAGGTGGGTGGTTCAGTGAATCATGGCGTCGGGAGGACCTGGGTTCAAATTTGGCCTCAGATCCTTCCTAGTTGTGTGACCCTGGGTAAGTCACTTGAACCCAATTGCCTAGTCCTTACCTCTCTTCTGTCTTAGAATTGATACCAAGACAAAAAAAAAAAAGGTAAGAGTTAAAAAAAGAGAGAGAAGCTTCTTCTCTCTTAAGGATTTTATCTCTGCCACAGACCGTAATTTTATTAAAAATACATTCTGGATATTACAGTACAAATTGTAAGTTTCTTGAGGGCAAGGATTATTTCATTTTTGTCTTTGTATTTCCAGCCTAGCACAAAGTAGGGATTTAAAGCTTAGTCAATTGAACTGAAAGATAGAAGCTAAATATACCTTAACATAATTTGCAGACAAAAAGCAAGTATATTTGGATTGTCAACACTATGGCCAAAGATTTGCTCTTATTTAATTGGTAAAGAGTCAGACTGGAAAACTAGTGGAAATGGTGAAGGAAAAACTAGAAAGATGCAAGAGAACTCTTTGTTCAGTATTGAATCTGAACTAATAACATTTGTTTTTTCCTTGTTCCCTTTCTGTCCTGTAGGTTTGTAAGCGAATGGACTTAGTCTGCCAGAGAATGTTGAATCAGGGATTTCTGAAAGTGGAAAGATATCACAACCTGTGTCAAAAACAAGTTAAAGCACAGCTTCCAAGGTATGTTGATAGTATAGCAAAGACTTTATGTTTTGGGGTTTGTTTAGGCCTCAGTAAAGGTCCAGGTGTTTAAGGAGTAATGTCCTAAGTTTTTATAACAAAGGCTCCATTAGCAATTTCTGCTGCTATTTGAACTTCTTTTTCTTTAAATTAAATTGAATCTTTTTCAACTAACAAAATTTTTTCTGTCCTTCCCACAGTAAAAAGGCAGGGGAAAGCCAAATATGCTTAGCCAAGCAAAAATAATTTTCACATTGGGCATGTTTAAAAACTGTATATCTGATTCTGCATCCTAAATCCATTGCCTACCTCTCTATTGGGCAATGATGAGTGGAGTGTTTCCTCATGTGTCCTGTGAAAGCATGATTGGTCATGGTATTGTTCAGAGTTCTTGTGACCTTTTTCAATAAAAATTTTTAATAGGTAATCAATGTCCAACATGATTAAGGAAAAACTTTTAACTATTTGACTTTATGTTTTCATTTTTCTCCTGTCATATTTGATCTTGAGTCATTAGATTTTTATTGAGTAGTAAAAAGACAAAAATTGGTCTATATATATTTTCCATACAAGTACATTACTTTAGTTCTAAAATACACTAAAAATAAAAAACAAACAAAAAACCTCTTTATCTTTTTTGTTTTAAACACCTTAAAAAATTATCCCACTACAGCTAGCTCTACTATTTAAGAGTTGTTTATCCATTTTGGGGTTGTTGGTGTCTTTTGTCTTTTTTTTTCTATTGTCTCAGTTAATTGTTAACAGATTTTCCAGATCAAATCAGTTTATTTTCCTACATTTTCCATTGGATTTCATTTACTTTGATTATTATTATGAGTCATTGAAACAAAAGAGGTAGAAAAAACAAAAAAATAGGAATATATTGGTTTCCAAAATAGCCTATATGAATAGTAATAAAAGCTTACACTACCATCATCACTACATCTTATAAGAAGAGAAAAAGGAAGGAGTGAAAAAGGCAAGAGGAAATAAATAGCAAGGGAGAGTTTAAATGGAGACCAAAAGAAATGATAATAAAAAAAGTCAGACCTTAGTTTCCTGTAGAAACTGCTATATTTTATTCCCCATTTCAAAAGGAATGGTCAGATGATGCAGGATGCTGGTGACCCTTCTTTTTCTTTTTTCTTTTCTTTTTTTAATTTTTTTTAAACCCTTAACTTCTGTGTATTGGCTCCTAGGTGAAAGAGTGATAAGGGTGGGCAATGGGGGTCAAGTGACTTGCCCAGGGTCAAACACCTGGGAAGTGTGAGGCCAGATTTGAACCTAGGACCTCCCGTCTCTAGGCCTGACTCTCAATCCACTGAGCTACCCAGCTGCCCCTGACCCTTCTTTTTCCTTTTTTTTTTTTTTTTTAACCCTTACCTTCCATCTTAGAATCAATATTGTTTGTTGGTCTTAAGGCAGAAGCATGGTAAGGGTTAGGCAATGGAGGTTAAGTGACTTGCTCAGGGTCACACAGCTGGGAAGTGTCTAAGGTCAGATTTGAACCTAGGACCTCCCATCTCTAGGCCTGGCTCTCAATCCACTGTCCGCCCCCTACCTCCTTCTTAAGATTATCAGGAACTTAGTCTCTCATTTCCTTTATTCACAGATTTATTCATAAGTTAGAAAAGGTAGCAAGGAAGAGGATGGAATGAAAGGAAAACCCTAGAAAGGATAAGATTAAAATTTATTAAGTAATGAACAAATTAAGTAAAAATACTGATAAGATAAATTGTAAGTTGGAACGTCGAGATAACATTTCTACAGTAATGTAGACTGAAAAATCAATAGAAACATTGCAGGTAATATGGCAGAAATATATCTAGTAAGAAGTTATTTGATTAGTAATACTCATCCATGGTACTTACCTCACAGGACTGATATGAAGATCAAAGGGAGAACAAGTAAATAGAGTACTTTATGAAATCTTAAAGCCCTATATAGATGTAAAAATAAATTAGACTAAACTAATTCAGTCAAAGGCATGAGAAGAGATAAAAGAATGCTTATAAAAATATAAAGTAACCTGGAAAAAATAAGAATATGAATAGAAAAAAATCAGAATAAATATGCTTGAGCAAAAAATCAGTAGAAAATGAAAATAAAGTAAAAAAATCCCAGAATGTAATATTAAAAGAAATTAATAGATAAATAGTCCAAAATAAATAGATCTGAAAGGTATAACAACAAGATCAAACCTTAGATCAATATGAATTCCATGGTGTATCAAGGAAAAGAATTAAACATGGTATTAATAGAACACATTGCAGAAAACTTACTGGAGCAGACAAGAATAGAAAATAATACTACACTTAAAAAATTTATAAGACTACAACATAAGGTCCAAAATGAAAGTTCTTGGGAACATAATTATTTAATATCTGAATTATAAGGACAAAAAAACCTTTAGGCATTGAGAAGGGAAAAGAAAATTACCTATCAAAACTATCAATTGAGATATTATATATGTTTAAAAATAGGCATGATAAAAAGAATAAAATGGCATAAAAGTATTTACTTTTCCTATACATTTAATCATATCATTTTTAAGATAAAAAAGACTATAACATTCAAAATTTGTTGTCAATAAGCTGATCAGTAAAAAACCCAAATGAAAAAATACTTCAAGTACTAAGGACTAGGTCAGTTCAGTGATAAGATATTAAAAATAATTTTTTTTTTTATCCTGGGACTCCATTCTAGGAGCATAGGGCCACGACCGGTAGGCAATGGGTCACACAGTCGCTCAGGGTTGCCCAGCTGGGAAGTGTCTGGGCCCGGGTTTGAACCTAGGACCTTTTCGTCTCTAGGCCTGGCTCTCAATCCACTGAGCTAGCCCAGCTGCCCCTACTTTAGGTTGCAGTTTCTTTAGCAGATATAGTTTTTACAGGGTGGGGTTGCTAGCCCCACGCCCAACCCTCCTCCTTTTTCATCCAGGCTAGGGACCGTCCTTGGCCCAGGAGTGGTAAGGGTGGGCAATTGGGGTCAAGTGACTTGCCCAAGGTCACACAGCTGGAAGTGTCCGAGGTCGGACTTGAACCTAGGACCTCCAGTCTCTAGGCCTGGCTCTCAATCCACTGAGCCACCCAGCTGCCATTAAAAATAATAGCATATGTTAATTCTGTTACTACCTATAAATAAAATCACTAAATATAATACATATACAAATAAGCTTTTGTAAGTAAAATAGAAACAAATTAGTATTTATCCATATTTAAATATATCCATATTTAATAATTTATAAGCAGTTTATAATTAATAAGCAATAATAGAAGCTAACATTTATATAACACTTAAGGTTTTCAAAGCATTTTATATCTCATTTGATTCTCACAGTGAAGAAAACTGAGGCATAGAGAGGTTAAATGACTTGCTCATAGCTACAAAGCTAGTAAGTGTTGGATGCAAGTTTGAACTCAGGTCTTCTTGACTCCAAGTCTAGCACTTTTCACACTCTACCATCTAGCCACTTATAAACAACAAATAAAGAAGTATAAAATAATAATTTTTAAAAAGGAATTTTAAAAAGAAAAGTCCTGATGGTCCTCAAAACAAACTTCCTACCTGTAACCAAAAATTTTTAAACCCTTACTTTCTGTCTTAGAATTGATACTGAGTATTGATTCCAAGGCAGAAGAGCAGGAGGGCAAGGCAGTGGGGGTTAAGTGACTTGTCCAGAGTGATACACCTAGGAAGTATCTGTGGACACATTTTAACCCAAGACCTCCCATCTCCTGGTCTGACTATCTACTGAGCCCCCTAGAGCTGCCCCTGTAGCCATAGTATTCTAAAGATAGGAGTTTTGTTAAACTTTATTAATAAAAATAGTTATAATATAAAAAATAAGTTAAATTACATTCCCCCCTTGACATTAAAAAGGAAAAGGAAAAAATTCAATAAGACAAAATTGATTTTAACATTTCAGATGTTAAATTTGAAGGAAATGAATTATCTTTTAAAAGTTATAATGTAGGGGCATCTAGATGGCTCAGTGGATTGAGAGCCAGGCCTAGAGATAGGAAGTCCTAGGTTCAAATTTGACCTTAGCCACTTCCTAGCTGTATGACCCTGGGCAAGTCACTTAACCCCCATTGCGTAGCCCTTACCTTCTGCCTCAGAACCAATACACAGTATTGATTCTAAGACAAAAGGTATAGGGTTTAAAAAAATTATAATGTAGTTAAAAAATATACCCATATATTTATTACCCCTAGTAAATATCTTTAACATAAAAATAAAAATAACTAGATAAATATTTTTCTGTGTTTACATGATTTATTTTTTTTCCCTCCTTTCTTTCCTCCTCCCTCTCAGAGCTAACAAGCAATGAATAACTCTAATTTATTAGTAAGGTTAATTTATCAAACCTAAATATTATTCTTTGCAGCTTTCACCCATTATTCCTTTTTATACCCAGTTGGAGTCAGACAGTAAGTCATTAATCTCTCTTCCACATGATAACTTTTCATTTTACTTGAAGACAACTGTCACATTCCCTATAAGTCTACTTTTCTCTGGGATAAACATCTTGATCAATTCCTTCAATTGATCCTCATATGACATGAACTTCAATCCTACAGCTATCCTGATTTCCTCCCTTTGGATATTGTCCAACTTTTCAGTGTTCTTCCTCTGTTGTCAAAGTATAACAGATCTAATGAAAAGACTAACAAAGAAATCACATCTGAATTTATTAATAAATTATTAATAATAGGTATATAGAAATGGCTAAAAAGAAAACAAACAGTACAAAAAGGAAAGTAGAAAAAGTGGTAACAAAGTTAAAGGCAGAAATAGAGTAAGAAAAAATTGAAATAATAAATACAATTAATTAGGTCAAATTTCTAAAAGATCAATAACATTTACGAAAAGTTAACAAAAGTCAATTTTATAAGGAGAAAGTAAACATAATCACTAAGATTAAAAAACAAAAGAGATTAATATCACTAGGAAATATCAAGTACAAGTACATTCTAATAAACTTCTTTGGATTTGTGATCTCATCGACTTGGGCACAATTCCAACAGGACATATCAGTACCTATTTGTGGCTTCTCATCCTGGGTGACTCTTGTCCATGTCTTTTTTGTTTCTTTTTTCTCTCCTACCCCTCCCTAAGAAGGCAGGTAATATGATATAGTTTGAACATACATTATCAACAGTACATATTTCACTGTTTGTCATGTTGTGAAACAAAACACATATTGCTTATACACACAAAAAAATTAATTGAGGAAATGAATATATTTCAATCTGCATTTGAACTTTTGCTCCTTCTATGGTCATGGATATATCATGAGTCTCTTGGAGTTGTCCTGTATCCTTGGCTTGTTGATGGTAGTTAAGTCAGTGACAGTTGGTCATCATACATGTCATTTTTATGGCACAGTAGTATTCTATTACAATCGTTTACCACAATTTGTTCAGCCACTTCTCAATTGATGATATCCCTTTAGTTTCCAGTTCTTTGCTATCACTGAAAGATGCTCTGAAAATTTTACAGCATTGAGTTTTCTTTTCCTTTTTATTAAAATAATCTTAGGAAATAAACCTAATAGTATCAATTCAAATCAGTGATGGGCAAACTATTCCCCTCTTGCCAGATCCACCCATCAATGCCTTAAGCAATTCCCTAATCACTACATCTGGATGTGGGGACCTAGTGATTAGCGAATTGCTTAAGGTACTGATGGGTGGATCTGGCAAGAGGGGAATAGTTTGCCCATCACTGATTTAGAGCATTTGTTCATATAGTTATATATAGCTTTGATTCCTTCATCCAAAAACTGTCTATTCATATTTTTTGACCATTTATCATTTGGGGAATAGCCCATATTCTTATATATTTGACAAAGTTCTCTATATATTTTAGATGTGAGATGTTATCTGAGAAACTGTCTATAAAAGTTTTTTCCTAATTTTTTGCTTTCCTTCTAGTCTTGGCTACATTAGTTTTATCTGTACAAAAACTTTTCAATTTAATGTATTCCGATTTATCCATTTTACATTTCACAATGCTTTTCTATCTTGTTTATTCATAAATTCTCCTTTCCATAAATGTGATAGGTAATAAATATGTTCCTTTTTCTTCTGATTTGATTATAATGTCTCTCTTTATAACTGGATCATGTATCCATTTTGACCTTATCTTGGTAAATAGTGTAAGATATTGAATGTCTTTGTCTAATTTCTACCAAATTGCTTTCCTGTTTTCCCAACTATTTTTTATCAAGGAGTTAATTCTTACTTCAAAAACTTGATCTTTAAAAGTTGTAACACAAGGTTACAACTTTTACAACTGTTTGTTATGTCTGTTCTGATTTACTTTTCTGGTTTTTAGCCATAACCAGATAGTTTTGATAATTACTGCTTTTTAAAATAGTTTAAAAATCTGGTACTGCTATACATCCTTCCCTAACATTTTTTCATTATTTTCTTTAATATTCTTTACCTTTTTTTCCAAATAAATTTTATTATTTTTTCTACTTAAATAAAAAAAAACATTCTTTTCTTAATTTAATTAGGGTGCCAATTAAGAAATATGACCAGTTAAGATTGTTATTTTTTTTTATTATTTTTTTTTAAACCCTTGTACTTCCGGTGCATTGTCCCATAGGTGGAAGATTGGTAAGGGTGGGCAATAGGGGTCAAGTGACTTGCCCAGGGTCACACAACTGGAAAGTGGCTGAGGCCGGGCCTGAACCCAGGACCTCCTGTCTCTAGACCTGACTCTCACTCCACTGAGCTACCCAGCTGCCCCTAAGATTGTTATTTTAAGTATAATGGCTCTACCCACCTATGAACAATTAATATTTCTCCAGTTATTTAAGTCTGATTTTATTTGTATAAAAAGTGTTTTATAATTCTGTTCATGTAGTTTTTGGAAGATAGACTCCTACGTATTTTATTCCACCATGGTTAATTTAAATAGATTGTCTCTTACTATCTTTTCTTACAGGACAAGTAATACACAGAAATGTTGATGATTCATGTGGGTTTATTCTATATCCTAATTATTTGCTAAAATTATTGCTAGTTTCAATTAAGTTTTTAGTTGAATCTCAAGGATTTTCTACATCATCATATTTTCTATGAAAAGAGATAAGTTTTCTTTGTCTATTGTCCATTCTGATTCCTTCAATTTCTTTTTCTTTTCTTGTTACTATTGCTAGCATTTCCCAGATAGTATTAAATAATATTGGTGATAATGGGCATCCTTGTTTCACTCCCTTTTTTATAGGGAAGGCTTCTAACTTATTCCCATTATAGATTATTTTAGCTAATGTTTTTAAGCATGTACTTATTAATCTAAGGAAAAATCCATTTATACCTATGCTCCCAAGTGTTTTTAATAGAAATGAGTTTATTTTTTATAAAGCTTTTTCTCCATCTATTGATATAATCATATGATTTTTGTTACTTTTTTTTTGATGTAATAAATTATGTTAATAGTCATCATTGCATACCTAGTATACATATGTTTGGTCATAATGTATAATCTTTATGATACATTGTTGAGGTCTCTTGGTTAATATTTTGCTTCTATATTAATAAAACTGACATAATTTTCATGGTTTTTTTTTTTTACTCTTCCTGATTTGGATAGCAGCACCATGTTTGTTTCATAAAAGGAGTTTGGCAAGACTCCTTTACAAATTGTCCTAAATTATTTAAATAATATTGGAATTAGTGGGGCAGCTGGGTGGCTCAGTGGATTGAAATCCAGACCTAGAGATGGGAGGTCCTAGGTTCAAATTTGGCCTCAGACACTTCCTAGCTGTGTGACCCCGGGCAGGTCACTTAACCTCCATTGCCTAGCCCTTAACACTTCTGCCTTGGAGCCAATACACAGTATTGACTCCAAGACAGAAAATATGGGTTATATATATATTGGAATTAACTGATCTTTAAATGTTTGATAAAATTCACTTGTAAATTCATTTGGTTCTGATGCTTTTTTTCTTTTTAGAGCCTTTTCAGTTTCTTTTTCTAAAATAAGTTTACTTAAATATTCTGTTTCCTCCTCTATCAGTCTAGGCAATTTATATTTTTTAAAGTATTCATCCATTTTACTTAAATTATTAAATTTGTTGGCATATAATTGGGCAAAATAACTCCTAATCATTGCTTTGATTTCATCTTCATTAATGGTAAATTCACCCTTTTCATTTTTGATGCTATTGGTTTGGTTTTCTTCTCTCTTCTTTAATCTTGTTAATCAGTGATTTATTTTTTTTTTTCATAAAACCAACTTATATTAATTCAGTGGTTTTTTTACATTCAGTTGTGTTACTCACTTTTAATTTTTAGGATTTCCAATTTAGTAGCTAATTAGGGTTTTTAATTTGTTCTTTTTAATATTTTTTAATTGTATATCCAATTTACTGATCTGTCCTTTCCCTATTTTAGTAATATGAGCATTTGGAGATATAAATTTTCCTCTTATTATTGCTTTTGCTGTATCCCATAAGTTTTGGTTATAAATTCTCTAAAAGGGTTCACAAGTATGCTGTACTGCCCTCTCCATCTTTTAATATTTCATGTATATTCATTTATATTAATGGAGAATTTGATTTATCCATTTGTAATTGCTTATTTTTACTTCATTATCAGCCCACTTCCTTTTCCAGTCATGTATCTCTGATGGCACCCTTTATTCTATATAATTCAACATTTATTTTATTATTATATATTTTTAATTTTTTCCCCATGGTTACATGATTCTTGTTGTCTCCCTCCCCTCTTCCTTCCCCTGCCCCATAGTTGACAAGCAATTTTACTGGGTTATACATATATTATCACTCATCTTATTTCCATATTATTCATTTTTGAAATAGAGTAATCTTTTAAAATCAAAACCTCAAATCCTATACCCATATAAACAAGTGATAAATTATATATTTTCTTCTGGATTTCTACTCCCACAGTTCTTTCCTAGATGTGGATAGCATTCTTTCTCATAAGTCCCTCGGCATTGTCCCGAATCATTGCATTGCTTCTAGTAGCAGAGGCAATCACATTTGATTGTCCTCCCACAATGTTTCAGTTACCATGTACAATGTTCTCTTGGTTCTGCGTCACTCTGCATCAGTTCATGGAGGTTCTTCCAGTTCTTAAAGACATCAAGCAGTTCATCATTCCTTATAGCACAGTAGTATTCCATCACCATCATATACCACAATTTATTCAGCCATTCCCCAATTGAAGGACACCTCTCATTTTCCAATTTTTTGCTACCACAAAAAGTGCAGCTGTAAATGTTTTTGTACAAACTGAACCTTCCCCATTTTTTTTTATCTCTTTGGGATAAAAACCCAGTGGTGGTATTGCTGGATCAAAGTTCAGACAGTCTTTTAAAGCCCTTTGGTCATAATTCCAAATTGCCTTCTAGAATGGTTTGATCAATTCACAACTCCACCAGCAATGCATTAGTGTCCCAATTTTGCTACATCCCCTCCAACATTTATTATTTTCCTTTACTGTCATATTGGCCACTTCTGCTAGGTGTAAGATGGTACCTCAGAATTGTTTTGATTGGCATGTCTCTGATCTGGAGGAATTTAGAACATTTTTTCATATGATTATTGATAGTTCTGTTTTCAGCGTATGAAAACTGCCTATTCATATCCCTTGACCATTCAACAAGTTTTTATTAAACACTTATAAGGTACAAAACTTTATACTGGGCATTAGAGAAAGTGATAAAAACACAACCTTTTCTGCCCTTAAGGAGCCATGTTCTTCACAGCACACAAGTAAGTAAAGTACAGTGTAAATTCAAAGATATGGGAAACCTTAAGAACTGGAGAAGAGGGGGAAGTTCAGAAAGGACTGAATATAGAAAGTACACTTGAGCTGAGCCTTAAATTCAGCCAGAGACTTTTCAAGAATAAGAAATGAGAACTTATTATATGACATTCACAGGAAAAACCCTTTGTAAAATGTGTACTGGGAATATCAAATAGGCATATTTGGCAGGAACACAGAGTATATGGTGAAGAATAATGTAAAACATCTAAAAAGAATTTGGAAACAGATCGTGAAAAGCTTTAAACACCAAATTTGTATTTTATCCTAGAAAAAGTATGGAGCCAATAAAGCTTCTTGATCAGAGGAGTGAAATAGTCGGGCCTTGCTTTAAAAAATATCATTTCAGCAGCTTTGTGGAGGATAAATTAGGGTGGGGCTGGGAGTAGTCTCTGAGGAAGAAATAAGATATTATCAATGAATTTTTTCAGTGATTCAATAATCTCATCCATATGGTATTCCCAGCATACTGTAGATTGGAAACTGCCCATTCCTTCACATTGTGAGCAGTTCTTATCCATACTTTCCCATTATCTCCAAAGAAGAACTATCCAGCAAGCTGAAGTTCTTCTAAGTATTAAAATTTCTTGGGTATCAGTGAAATATTCAAGCTTACCATGAGCCATGCCACCATTTTCTTAATGATATCCTTCATATCACTTCTTGCATGAAAGTGATTCTTGGTACTATGCTGCAGCCCACTTGTGCTCTCTATCGCCCACAGAGTCACCTACTTTAGAGATGCTTGTGAGTTCATATCATTCTGTGATTTACAACAGGAAAGAACTGATGGGAAAATAATGATTTTCTTAGAAGCTGAAAAATCTTTTCTATTCTTTTATTTGTTTCTACCTTGCTAATACTAATTTAGTATTTAGTGGTAAGATTTTACCCCTTCTGTCATATTTAATTACTTTCCTTTGGTTTATAATTTTTAGGAAATTGTTTAAATAGGTTTCTGTATCAAAGAGTACCTTGGTGGCATTGAAAATAGTTTCTCAACTATAAGCAGACTATAACCTAACTGTTCTTATAGCTAGTCCGCCTTTTTCTTCCTGCTCAGTTCTGGGCCCAGCTCATTGGCTGTTTGTTGTACTTACGAAATATTAATGTAGTGATAAATGACCTCTGTGGCCTACAAATCCAACTGCATTTGCTAGTCTGGGCAATAGGCATTCCTCATTCACTTTATGAACGGAGGGTTGTTAGACCAGTCTCCTTTGAGTGGCTGTGGATCTCATGGAAGTAACCCTGCCATATTCTGGGATTTGGTGAAATTTGCAGTTTCATGTACAAATAGAGGAATTTACCATCCATATAGAATGCCCTGTCAATTTGGGTTCTGCAAAGAATATCCTCATGTTTCCTTGTTTTATGCCTAGCTTGCTATTGATAATGGTTATGAACTATCAAGGAGATTGCGATGATCTTAATATGTATGTGGTAGGCAGTTTGTTGGAGAAGACTTTTGTTGCCTTTTTTTTAAATCCTTACTTTCTGTCTTAGAATCTATATTTAATATCTGTTCCAAGATAGAAGAGTGGCAAGAGCTAGACAGTTGGGGTTAAATGACTTGCCCAGGGTCACGCAGCTAGGAAGTATCCAAGGCCAGATTTGAACCCAGGACCTCCCATTTCTAGGACTGGCTTTCTTTCCACCAAGCCACTGGTTTGTTCTGCTGAATTAAGATACTTTAAAATAAATGACTATAAACTTTAAAATAAAACACTATAATCCTTCAGTCATTTTGCCTTTAAAGTGTTCTTCTCTTGTAGATAGTCATTGTCAGTAGGGAGATAGTACAGTATAATAGAAAAAACCCTGGGAATTATATGAACTGATTTCAAGTCTCATCTCTGCTTCTTACTACTTGTGTAACCTTGAGTAAGTCATTTAAACCCTGTGGACCTCAGTTTTCTCATCTGTAAAATGAGGGGGCTGTACTAAATGTTCCCAAGTTCCATTCCAGCTTCAAATCTATGATCTCATTATTGTATATCCTGTCTCATATTTCCATTAAGGCTATCTCTGATATGTTCAAAACTTATTCTCAATGATTTTAGAGATGGGAGAAAGTAGGCCTGTGAATTGGTAGTTGCTGATGTTTTTTTCATCTTTTTTTATTTTATAATAATGCCATTCATGATTGTTTTCCCATTCATTTAATACCTTCCCCTTTGAGATAGCTTGAAAATCAATCCCTGAGTACTTTCAAAATTGTCACCTTCAGCACAGATTCCTTTTGTGTATATTTTGTATGGTTGACTCACTCTTCTGACTTCATCTTAAGTGACATATCTTCTTATTCCAGTAGCACTTATTCATTCAGATACCATGGTAATTGAGTATAAGTGCAATTTCAAGGTCACTGATTATGAGAAGAGGTCACTGTAAAAATGGTGATAATATGTTCTAGTTTAATGTATTTGTTGTCCTTTTTTTGTTTTTTTTTCTATAAATATACTCAGGGTAATTTGGCCTAGTTAATTGTTTTTCACTCTGCTTTTTGCTATTTTAATGAGCAGTACTGCTAATGATTTTCCATTCTCCACCATAATGTTCTGAAAATGAACTCTTAACTAGCTATAACATTTCTTTTCCTGGCAGAGAAGTCAAATACTGGCTTGCTAAAGTTTTCTATAGAAAATTTGGGTCCCTTGCTGGGGAGATTGTTTTGTGTCATTCAGAAATCTGTATGAAATATAGTAAGCAGAGGCTTACTTTATCCTTGTGTCAGTTTTCAGAGTCAGCATCTTAATTAAATACAACATATTAGACCTGTTAACATTACATGTAATGCCTTCTCTTTGACCCTTTCTTTTAGTTTGGTATTGATTTTGGCCTCTGCTCTAATGAATCAGTTAATGAACTATTTACCAATGATACTCAGAAATAAATCCAATATCATTAACCAATAATTTCTTATCCATGAGATATAACCCATTTCATTTTTTAAATTATGTTTTTTAGTGCATTCCAGCATCTTCCAAATTTCTCTATTGAGGAAAGTATTTATCATAGATGGATAAAAGGATTCTGCATAATCTGCAGCTGTTCTTCCTCTCTCATTTGTTCCAATACCATGTTTTTCAACATGTTTTGTGCTAACTTTTCATATACCTATCTTGCATTAATGCCAAATGTCAAAATATCTTTTGCTTTAGTTTAGTTTAAAGAATCTTGTCAAATTCTTTGTAGAATTTCTCTTTTCTCTGTAGTAAATGTGAGTGCACAAGCTGCAGTCATCTTCATGATGTTCTTTTTGCTTGTGCTCATAATGAACACTAACGGGCAAGATACCCATTTATCCCATAAATTATTTATGTTCTCTTGGGCATATGATTATTCTAACTAATTTATTTGCCTCTTCAAGGAGAATCTGAGCCATCCTTCCATTTAGATATAATTTCTTATCTTTTGGCTTCATTTATTGTGTGAGAAGTGATATTAATGTGGTTCAGTTCCTTTATTAGTCTGTCAAGCTGTTAATTGTTAGACAAAGATCTCACATATCAACAGTTTTATGTATATTTACAGTCATTCCACTCTAAGGTCTGAGGGCCATTTACTTCTGTATTTGTTTTCCAATAGGCTGCCATGGCAAACGGTTTCAGCACCTACTGGTTAACATGCTAGTTGTAAACCTATCGGTTTTTATAGCTAGGCTGATCTTTAAAGAATAAGCATGGAAGGCAGCTGGGTAGCTCAGTGGATTGAGAGCCAGGCCTAGAGACAGGAGGTCCTAGGTTCAAATCTGGCCTCAGACAACTTCCCAGCTGTGTGACCCTGGGCAAGTCACTTGACCATTGCCTAGCCCTTACCACTCTTTGCCTTGGAGCCAATACTGTGTATTGGCTCCAAGACAGAAGGTAAGAGTTTAAAAAAAAAAAAAAAAAAAAAAGAATAAGCATGGTCTGTTGCTAGAACCAAACGGAAAGCTTCTCTAGCATAGTGTATATATAACCTATCAGAGCTTTCACCCTGATAGTATACTTTGCAAAAGAATCATTTAATTCCGTTAGTTAAAAAGTACCTGGTCCAAAATATCAAAGGTAATTTTTTTCAAATATTTAATGAATAGATTATTCATAAACATAAGGGAATGAAGAAGGCTACCTAATACCTTTTACAAAGCAAACAATTCCATTTTTTTTAATCGGGTAAAAACAAAAATAAGAAATTTGAGAAAGTTTACCTAATAAATAGATAATATTGCTTTAAAAAAAGACTAATCAAATAATATAGTACATAAAAATTATAAATCATATCTAAGGGGAGATTTATACCAGATGTATAAACCTATTTCAATATTGGGAAAAAACCTCATACCTCATAGGTTCACAGATTCAGAATTGGAAAATCCTTAGAAGTCATGTGCTCCAACTTCCTCATTTTACAGATTCAGGGATTTGAGGGATAGATCTTTTAAGTGACTTACTCAAGGTCTCACAGGTAGATAATAAGTGGCAGGGCTGGGATTTAAACTCAAGTCTTATAATTCCAAACTCAGTGCTCCTTCTACTATACCATGCTACATATAATTCTAAAAACAGGAAAACTCAGAAAAATATTACATTAATAGATATAAAAATAGGCTTAAAAAACACAAATTTATTCCTTGATAATTGTTTTAAAATAGAATTACTTTCCTCCAACTTAATAAAAAGAATCTCCTTGAAACAAAGAGACAATAGTGATTGAATGATTATTCCATGTCTCTTTAAATAGAAGTTGCCACATTGATTTCACATAGTGCTAGAAATGCTAGTTAGTGATAATAACCTTAGAAAAAACAGAAGACTGAAATTGTTGTTGATTGTCATAATAGATTACTTGGAAAATCCACTATTCTCAAAAAAAGGGGGGGGGTTCTTCAAGATTCATGATGTAAATTTTTAAATCATTTGCTTTTTTGCATGCACCACAACAAAAGACTGATTAAAAAAAACATTTGTTTAAAGAAACTCAGTTTGCAGCCTAGAACATTAAATATTTTGTCATTTTATTTGGCCTTTATAAAGGAAACCTTAAAAAATTTTTTTTGACAAAAAAGTCTAAATAGAGAGCTTTTATTGTTCATAGATGAACCAGAAAAATAGAGTAAGAATGACAATACAGTCTATATACAGATTGAACATGATACTAATAAAATAATTAATGAGCTTCTTTATAGAATTGTAAAATTATAATTAAATGTTTGTGAAAAGCTAAGCTGTTAATGGAATATTATTGTCCTATACAAAATCACAATGACAAGAAATTCAGAGAAACCTAGGAAAATTTGTATGCACTAATAGAGAGCAAAATAATAAAACTGAGAGAACATTTATACACTGACCACAACCATGTAAATGAAAAGATCATGGAAAGGATGTCAAACTCTGAGTAACAGAAAAACTAGTGAATATATAATGAAAAATACTTCCTCCTTCATGACAGACATGTGGGAGACTAGTAGAATAGCATTTTGTATACATTGACAACATAATTTCTCAATCAAGAGATTTTTGCTAAACTTTTCCTTTTTTAACAAGGTTAAGAAAGTGGTTGCTGAAAAGACATCAATAGAATGCCCCCCCCCTCCTTTTGAAGAAAAGCCTAGCAAGCAAGAATATAGAGAAGATAATAGAAACTAATAAAAGTAATAGAAACTAACAAAGACTTGTACTTCCACACCTTAAAACACATTTCAGGGTATAGCTGTAATCAAAACTTTATGATGCTAGAGGGGAAATGGCTAACTAGTGGAAAAAATAAATATTTCAAAACTAGAGTTAAATGATAGTGTTTAATAAGCCTTCAGAAAAATAAAAATCAAAGAAAGAACAGTCCATTAATACAGCAGAGAAAAGGAGTTGCCAATATGGTAGAAAATAATTTTGTCACATTCCTCATACTATACTTTATTTTCATGCAGTTCTTGTCCATTTTTTATACCATATACTTTAAATTTCATCTGGATCATGAACATAAGCATAAGAGAAATGGAAGAAAATGGTATATAATATGTTTTAAATGAGTTAGATGGATTATATTTTTAAAAGCTTTAAAATAGAAAAGAATATAATGAAATAAAAAACAGATTCAGAAAATAATTTGTAGCAAATAAAATGTAAAAGCTTAAAAATCTAAAATTTTTAAAGAAACTGAAAGTAATGAAGGATACCATCTAGCCCTCAGTAGATGCATGGTCAAACTGTATAAACAACCACTTTAGAAAGGAAAAAACCTGAATTATAAATAATGGTCTGAAAAAAATGTCCAAATTCACTAATCATCAAAAGAGCCAAATCTGGCCTCAGATGTTCCCTGTGTGACTCTGAGTGTAACCCCAGTTGGCTAACCCTTACCACTCTTTTGCCCTGGAACTGATACTAAGTAATCTAAGAAGTTAAGGGTTTTTTAAAAAAGAAAAGAAAGGCAAACAAAATATTACCTTTACTCATTTGCCAAGTTTTGCTTATTGATTTTGTTTCCATAGCATCTCATGCATCTATCTCATTTTCTCTCTTCAACCACCATTCTGGTTCAAACCCTCATCATCTCTTGCCTGGACTACTGCTTTCTTAATTGTTGGGAAATTTTGTTTACATTGAGCTAGGATTTACCTCTCCAAATTTCCCCCATTGCTTTTTTGTTGTTGCTGTTTGGTTATTTATTTTTGAACTCTTATTTTCTGTCTTAGTAGCAATTTAAAAACAGAAGGGCAGGGGCTAGGTAAACAGAATTAAGTGTGACTTGCCCAGGGTGACACAGCTAGGAAGTATCTGAAGCCAGATTTCAATTCAGGCCCTGATCTCCAGGCCTGGCTTCTCAATCCACTGAGCTACCTAGCTGCACCTCCCTAGCCCCTCATTGCTTTTTCTTTATTTCCTAGCTAAGCAGAACAAGTCCAATCTTTCTTCCTTGTGACAAGTCAAATCACTAAGCAGTTATCAAACACTTACTATGTGCCATGCATTGTACTAAGCAAAAATGTAGACTGTCCTTGCTATCAAGGCACTTATACTCTCAAAAGGGAAGACAACACATAATAGGAATCTGACAAGTTGGAGGAGGGGTGTTCTCATGGGAACATGATGATGAAGTCTGGAGTGTCAGAAGCAGAGCCAGGAGAGTAACGAAGCATGACTGGCCTCACCATTCTTCCAAATGGGGTTCCAAAAAGAACTCACCAATGGGAGAAGGGTTCTGCAAAGGTGGAGATTTTCAGGATGAGAAAGCCACAGGGGATGAGGGAACTTCTCAAATGAGAAGGCAGGTAGGGAATAGTGATAGAGTCCAGAGAGTCAGAAACAGAACTGAGAGAAGATAGTGATTCAAATACTTGAAGACATCTTTCACCCCTAAGAAAATTGATAAGGCTATAGAGGGAGTAATTGGTCAGCTGTTATTGACAAATCTCTGCCCTCTCCCATCCACCCTCCACCCAAAGTGTAGGCCTAACCATATCACATCTCTCCCTCCTCCCCATAAATATATTCCAGTGGTTCCTTGTTACCTTTGTTGACAAAGCATCTTAACTTTTTTTTTTTTGCAATCAGGTGAAGCCTGTGGACCTCTTATCAGAAGGATATTCTTAAATGAATAAAATAAAATACATAGGATTACAAAAGAAATAAATTATATTGAAATATAGTTAACTAAATATTTAAAAACCAAATCCACAAACCCCATATTAAGAACCCAGCTCCAAAATCAAATACTGACTTCTCTTTGGAACCTAAAATCCTCTACAACTAGGATCCATCCTTCATTTCTAGCCTTAATATGCATGACTCCTCTTCATGAAATCTCTAATATAAACTGGCCATTTCATAGTTTCTCCTGCAAGATCATCTGCTATTTCTGCACCTTGTACAGACTTCCCTGTGCCTTGAATGTATTCCCTCCTCACCTCTGCTTCTTACATTCACTGTTTTCCTTCAAAGCTCAGCTTAAGCACTATCTTCTATGTGAGGCCTTTCCTGGTTACCTCAATTGCTAGTGCTTTACCTCCCCCCAAATTTGTATTTTGTATTTAACTTATGTGTTCTTATGTGTACACATATTACTTCTAATAGAATATAAGCTTCTTGACATCAAAGAGCTTTATTTTTGTCTTAGCATTCAAAGTCTTACATAGTGCTGGTATTTAATAAATGTTATTAATTGAATAATAGCACTATTAAGGAATTAGGTATATGCCCCAAAAGAAGTTTCTAATGATATCAGAATCTTTAAAAATGATACATCAGTGTAATACAGAGTATCATAATGATATTAAGATAAATATGAGAAATAAAAATCCATATGAAATAATACAGGACCAAAAAATTGGAACCAATAGACTAAAATACATATGAGTTCCATCTATATAGAAGGAAAAGCATAAACATGCAAATAAAGATTTTTTTTAAAACATTTCAAATAAAGATTTATAGACAGTGACTCAGAGAATCTCAGAGCTGGAACAGGTTTCAGAGGCCATCTAGGTCAACCTGTACAACATACCCAAGGAACTGGTATATGCTTGAAGACCTCTAGTGATAGGGAATCTATTGCCTTCTTGTACCATATGTCACAGAGAAAGTGTCAGCCTGCATTGGTAGAAATTTCCCCACTCGGGAATTCCCTATGCCAATTAAATCACAGGTCCTTTATCTCTAGACTAGACAGCTAAGGTCCCTTCCAACTCCAGATCCCTACTCCCTTGATCACATTTTTGGCCAACTTGGAATCAGTCTCTCTGAATTTAGCTAGATTGATGAAGTCTGACCCAAGACCATATTCAAAGCCAGAATTTAGGCATTGACTTCAAGAACTCAGGACTGCTTCCTTCTGATATGAGACATTAAAAGAGAACTTTAGTGGAATAGAGGCATTGCAGTTCTTTTTAAGTTGTGAGTTTTTTTCTCTATCAATCAATCAGTAAGCATTTAGTTAAGTACCTACTTATGTGCCAATTATGCTAGATGCTGAAGATACAAAAACAAAAGTGAAAATAGTTCCTTCCTTCAAGGAATTTTACAATCTAGCCAGAGAAACAATGCATACATAGATAAATATGTACAAAAAAGATGCTAGATGATTGGAACCTGGTTAGTAGGGAGACATTTAGCAGCTTCAGGGATCTAGAAAAGGCCTTCCAGAGAAGATAATACTTAAAATGAGCTGTGAGGGAAACCAGGGATTTTGAGAGGTGGGTGTGAGGAGGGTAGGGGGAATAGCCTTTTCAAAGAGCTGTTAGGAGGGAGGGAAGTTCCATTTGTGAAGAATGTAGAATAGTTTTAACTAGCCAACAGAATGTGTAGAGAGGAGTAGTGTGCAGTAAGACTGAAAAGATAGGTTGGACTCATGTTGTGAAGAGATTTAGATGACAGTTTATATTTGATTCTGGAAGTAATAAAGACACACTGGAATGTATTGAGTAAGAGAGTCAGATTTTAGGAAAATCAGTTTGGCAACTATGTGAAGAATAGATCTGATAAAAGAGAAGTTTGAACCAGAGAGATCAATTAGGAGGCAATTGCAGGAGTCCAAACAAAGGAACTGGGGGCCTGAACTGAGTGGTGGCTATTTGAATGTAGGGAAGGAAACAGATGGAAGAGACATATAGAAATAAGATTTGCAAACTGAGGGTATGTGGATGTGAGAAGTAAAAGATATCAGTGTAGTCATTTAGCAATGAGTGCTAGCACATATTAGGCTATGTAGATGTAGTAAAACTTTCTTCTTTTTGTGAGAATCTGTGATTTAATAAGTGTAGGCACTTCTAAAGCAGACTAGCAATTGTTCTGTAGCATGTGGTCTTGGAAAGGCTTGGTTCAGTGAGATATCTAGTGGCTTGTCCAATGTCACATGGCCCATATATGTCGATCAGGACTTGAATTCATGTCATTCTGATTCTGAGGCCATCTCTCTAACTGCTAAGTCCCTCTGCCTCTGCATAATAACCATTTGTTTATAGTAACATTAACCATCTCCTAATAATAATTTAAACCACTATCCTTTGAATAATATAAAGTAGAGAAGTAAGGTTATTTTATTAAGGCACTTAGGCTGCTTGAAATTTTAGTCTGTAGTGCTATTGATGGTTGCCTTTTCTATTATAGGAGAGAGTCAGAAAGGAGAAATCATTCATTAGCTCGTCATGCGGACATCCTTGCTGCTGTAGAAACAAGGCTCTCACTGTTGAATATGACTTTCATGAAGTATGTGGATTCCAATCTCTGTTGCTTCATTCCAGGAAAGGTAAAATAATGATTTACCCTAGAACGGGAAACTTAAGTATTACCAAATGGTAGACCCTGTTTTTGTAAAATTATTTTGGCAAAATGCAAGATTTTGCTGTTTTCATCAGAAATTTCCTCTATCACTCAACAAGTTTCTATTAATTGGTTTGTTTGTTTGGTGTATATATTTAAGTCCCTCTCCAAGTATGTAATCTTTCAACTAATCAAAGGGCTTAGTGATGTCCTAAATCTCTTAATGTTCCTATCAATAGAATTTGTGTTTTGTTTTTCATATTATACTTTAAGGAAAAGTGTTTCAGAAAGGCACACTATAGGTTTCCAAACCTGAAATTAACAGGCAGGATCTGGGGAGGATAAATGCTTAATAGACACACATTCAAAACTAAATCCAACTGATATTTAACATAGAAATAGATATGTCCTGTCCCATTCATTAATATATTTCTAAAATATATTGTCAGTGATATATATACACATATATATATATATGCCTTAATTGTCCCACTTAGATAAAATAAGATAATTTTTGTAAATCACTTAGCAATGCCTGCACATAGAAGAATATAAATGTTAGTCGTTATTGTTATTATTGTTACTTTGTGACTTCAAGTCCATATGATCTGAAGTCAGGTAGACTTTAGGAAAAAGAAGAGGAGGATATGAAGTTGAAGCTTTTTTTTGTTGCTTATTGGAATTTTTGCAAAAAGCCTTGATAAGGAAAATGGTTGAACTAATAGTTGATGAAAGTTTAGGGATTATATAAATGTTAACTTTCTCTGCTACCATTTTATGGTCTATGGATAAAAGACAATAGAAGTTGTCAAATTCTGCTCAAAAGCTTACTTTCTGTGTGACCCTATGTGATTTGGCCAATGTCACACAGATAGTAAGTAGCAAGGCAGCACCTTTCATTTCAAATCCAGTGTTCATGAAATTTTAACAGTAAAATCTTTGACCTCAGGTGTTTATATACAAATGTACAAAGTACAGGTAACAAAGTAAACTCTAGCAACTGATTGAGGTAAATTTGACCTTTCACATAGCCCTAAAAACTGACAGGATGGGATTGGATGATAGGTGGAATGATGACTGGAATATAGTTTTAGCAGGCTATAATCTTATTCAAAAAGAAGTAGAATATGGGGGCAGCTGGGTAGCTCAGTGGATTGAGAGCCAGGCCTAGAGACAGGAGGTCCTAGGTTCAAATCCGGCCTCAGACACTTCCCAGCTGTGTGACCCTGGGCAAGTCACTTGACCCTCCCCC
>NC_058133.1:132977611-132996881 GCF_016433145.1 Gracilinanus agilis
ATATATATATATATATATATATATATATATATATATATATATATATATATGTTGAATGTACATAGTTCTTTGCATGTTGTCTGTCTCCCCATTCAAATATGAATTCCTTGAGAGCAACAACTATTTTTACCCTTTTTTTGTATTCCCAGAATTAAACACAATGCCTAAGACAGAGTAAGCACTTAATATTTATTGACTTTAACAAATAAAAAGCCCTAAGAGTTGCTAGAAAAAAAAGAGTAAAATTAATTATAAACCATCAGATATCAATCCGTTTTCCCCAATTTGCCATGGAGATCTAAAGAAAAGTGAAAACATAGTTCCAAAAAATAAAAAGCTAGAGAAATTTGAATGATACAATTTAATAGTGTTCAGTTACAGACACAGTTGTGAAATTAAATTGTTACTTTATGCTAGATATAGCAAAAAATAGAAAAGTGAAATCCGATATTTTTAACATTAATGTAAATAGACTAACCTTAAATGTAAATAGATTTAGTTATTTCGTTTCTAATGCTAATTATATGATAGTTAACTAAAAAATGACTATGGGACAGATAGGTGGCTCAGTGGATAGAGAGCCAAGCCTGGAAATCAGGAGGACTTGAGTTCAGATTTGGCTTTAGACAAACTTCTTAGTTATGTAACCCTGGGCAAGTCACTTAACCCATCGCCTAAACCGTGACTTTCTTCTGCCTTGCAACTAATACTTAGTATTTATTGATTCTACTACAGAAGGGAAGGGTTTGTTTTTTTTTAATGACTGTAGCATTGATGATATTTAATAAATTTGAATCCAAATCAAACCGTGTTGAGAAATATGAGTAATTACTATCCTAAAAAGCAACAATTATGAATATTTTCCTATTTCAAATTTATATCAAACACCTTATACTTTCACAAGAAACAGGGATAGAAGATTAATAATCACTAGCATGTCAACACCTAAATAATCTCTTTACATATACTGCTAGTGCCTTCCTTCTGAGATTACCTCCCATTTAAATATACTTTGTATGAACATAATTGTTGCCTTCTATGGAATATACTCTCCTTGAAGGCAGGGATAGCATTTTTAATCTTTCTTTAGATTTCCATGGTTTAGCACAGTGCCTTGAACATTTTAAGTGCGTAATAAATGCTTGCTGAACAGATGAAATTTGTTTTATTCACCTGACTATGCATATTTGTAACAAGTTTTGTTTTCCTTTTTTCAATAGGAGCTAGGTAGGAGAGGAAGAACAGATTTTTGTTCATTGAAAATTTTTTTAATTTAAAAAATAAATAAAACTTGTTTATCACTGACCATTGTCAAAATATAATAATCAAGCAAAAGGATAAACACAGGTTACAACATCAAATATTTTAATACATAAGCTGTATTCTACAAGCTGTAATTGAAAATTCAAGAAAAAATGCCTTTTTCTCAGGTAAATATAGGGGGTTTATGGGAAGATGGCATTGTGACAGAATTCAAAGATTCTCAGATCCCCAAAAAACACTCCCATCAGGACTTAAAGATGCAATAATCTACTAAGGGAGAGAAAGAATTACCAGTAGACTTCCTCATCTAACTCAAGAATCCACAGCAAGGACTACAGAGAGGTCCTAGCATAGATAAATCTGGACAAATTGAGGACCTATCAGAGAGTGGAGCATATGCAGCCCCTGGAGCCTTCCAGGGAAGTCCCAGCTGTCTTTGCCTATACTCTGTAGCATCAATGTAGCCTAAGTAGTAACCCATGCCCAATGACTGCTAGAGAGCAACTTTGGGGCATTCTATATGGATCTAGCACATCATTCCCTGCCTGAAGCAAATAGTATTAGAGTCCAACATTCCCAACTCGGTGACTGGCTACTTGAATCCGGCTCTTAAGAGAGCAAGCAGCCTCTGGATATTCTGGGCAGGTCTGATGTAGCACATTCCTGGATTGAGCCAAACAACCTGAAGTTGCCCCAGCCCCAATAGCACTTAAGCTTAGTCCAGGCCTAGCAAAGAGAGCAGTCTTGATCAATCCTGTTAGAATTTAGTGTGGTACCAGTGGCCTAGGAAAAAGACTGTGGGCAACATAAAGTCCCTGAAGCCTCTATAGTTAGAATTAGCACAGCAGTAGCCCTTGACCCCAGAATCTAGGGGGAAGGACTGGCTTCCTGTATGGTATATAATATAATATATAATATATAGCAAGAAGAAGTCTAAAACAGAGTATCCCTAGAGTCCCTTGAAGAAAGGGCCTAATCTAGCCTACTGTAATCAACACCAGGGAGTACTCTGTGTTCAGTTTTAGAGCTTGATTCAACACTATCCCTGCCATGAGTAAACCAAATGCCATGTGAAAATTCTTTGGTTGAGAGCCATGCAGAGGTAAACCCCAAGAGAATAGTGACTCCACAAATTCAGGTAAAGCTTCAGAGAAAAAAATATGTATCATGGGACTGGGGACTATAAGAGTACCTGGAGGAAATTAAACAAGAGAAGCAGAATGGGAAAAATAGGGAGTAAAGAATGGCAAGGAAAATTGACATCTTAGAACAGATGATGGAAAACCTCACTAAAGAAATGAATGCCTTTAAAATTAGAATGGGCCAGACAGAAAACAGTGACTCAGTAAGATAACAAAAAGTATCAAAACAAAATCAAAAGATTAGAGGAGGGAGAAAACAAAAATTAAGAAGCATATAAAAAGGGGGCAGCTGGGTAGCTCAGTGGATTGAGAGCCAGGCCTAGAGATGGGAGGTCTCTAAGAATCACACCGACTTAGAAGCTGTTGCTTTTAAGAGGAGAAATGCTTAGAATATGATATTCTGCAAGCAATAAATGTTCACAGCTGAGGATAACCTGTCCAATAACACTTAAGTATAATCCTAAAGGAGGTTTAAAAAGGGAGGTTGGGCAGACGGAGTCAATGGAATAGTGAATTTGCAAGCATTCTTGATGAAAATGTCAGAATTTTAGTAGATATTTTCAAATGGAAATGGAGTTGTCAAGAGAAACTCAGAAAGGCTCACATTTGTTTAATTAAAGGGGAATACATGGGGTTTATATGTTAATGTGAGATAAGAAACAGAAGTTCTTTTTTAATTCAATTTTATTTTCAATTTCAAATTTCTCTTCCTTTCACCTTCCTATTATATGTATGGATAGACATGCAATACAAATTTCCATATTAATCATGTTACTGAAGAAAAAACAAGAAAATAAGATATGTATCAGTCTTCACTCTGAGTCCATCATTTCTCTTTCTGGAGCAGGATAGCATATTTCATCATGAGTCTTTTTGAAATTGTGGTTGGTCATTGTGTTGATCAGAATTAATAAGGCTTTCAGAGTTGATTATCCTTTTTTAAAATTAAAAAAACGTTTTTTAATCTTTTAGTTCCATACTGTCTCCTCTTACCTCCTCTTCCACCCAATGAAAAGGCAAAAAAATCTCCAAATCTGTTATAAAAATACGTAGTTTGCAAAACACTTCCATATTAGTTATGTCTTCCCACCAAAAGGGCCAAAAAAAATAAGCAAAAAATATGCTTTACCCAACTCTATAGAGTCCATTAGTTTTCTGTCTGAAGATGGATGGCATATTTCATTATGAAGTCTTTGGAATTGGGGTGGGTCATTGTGTTGATCTGTTATTAAATCTTAAAAAGTTAGTTATCTTTATAATATTCCTATAATTATTTAAGTTATTCTGCTCACTTCTCTGCATTAATTCTGATAGGACTTCCTAGGTTTTTCTGAAACCACCCCCTTTATCATTTCTTATAGCACAATATTTTGTTACCTTCATATACTATAACTTGTTCAGCCATTTTCCTAATTGATGGGCATCCCTCATTTTCTAATCCTTTGGGGAAAGTTGCTGTAAATATTTTTGTACAAACAAACCTTTCCCTCTTTCTTTGATCTCTTTGGTATATAAACCTAGTAGCAAAGTCACTGGGTCAAAGGGTAAAGTACATTTGTATAGCTTTTAGGGGATAGTCCCAAATTGCTTTCCAGAATGGTTATTAGACTAGTTCAAAACTCCATACCAGCAAAACTGGTTAGCATTCTGGATTAGTTTACCTATTTTCCCACGTCCCCTGTACCAGTGATGACAAACCTTTCAGAGACTGAGTGCCCAAAAGACAACCCTCACATCGCTCGTTAATGCCCCATCTTATTCTAGACAGGGTAGGGAGAAAGCATTCCCACTGGGCTGTTGGGCAGAGGGTGGGCAATGGGGGAAATGTCCTCAGGTGCATGTGGAGAGGGGGAGGGGAGCAACCCCCTCTGGCACAGGTTCTATAGGTTCCCCAATATGGCCCTATCTCATTTGTCATTTTCTTTTGTCATCTTAGCCATCTGATAGGTATTTAGTGGTATCAGAATTATTTTTGTTTGGATTTCTCTAATAGTGACTAAGAACATTTTTTCATATGGCTATTAATAGTTGGGATTTCTTCCTCTGAAAATTGTTTATTCATATCCTTTGACACTTTATCAATTTTTTTAAACATTAATATTTATTTTTTAGAAAAGTTAGCATGGTTACATAATTCATGCTCTTACTTTCCCCTTTACCCCCCAAGCTTCCCCCCCCTCCCCATTGGCTGAGGGTTTTAACATGTGTCATCAATCAAGACCTATTTCCAAATTGTTGATAGTTGCATTGTTGTGGTAGTTTTGAGTTTACATCCCCAATCATGTCCCCCTCAACCCATGTGTTCAAACAGTTGTTTTTCTTCTGTTTCCACTCCTGTAGTTCTTCCTCTGAATGTGGGTAGTGTTCTTTTCCATGAGTCCCTCAGAATTGTCCTGGAAAATTGCATTGCTGCTAGTACAGAAGTCCATTACATTCTATTTTACCACAGTGTATTGGTCTCTGTACAATGTCCTTCTGGCTCTGCTCCTTTCACTCTGCATCAATCCCTGGAGGTCTTTCCAGTTCACATGGAATTCCTCCAGTTTATTATTCCTTTGAGCACAATAGTATTCCATCACCAGCATATACCACAATTTGTTCAGCCATTCCCCAATTGAAGGACATACCCTCATTTTCCAGTTTTTTGCCACCACAAAAAGCGCAGCTATAAATATTTTCATACAAGTCTGTTTATCTATGATCTCTTTGGGGTACAAACCCAACAGTGGTATGGCTGGATCAAAAGGCAGACAGTCTTTTATAGCCCTTTGAGCATAGTTCCAAATTGCCATCCAGAATGGTTGGATCAGTTCACAACTCCACCAGCAATGCATTAATGTGACACTTTATCAATTGAGAAATGACTCTCATTGTTGTAAATAGATATGTCTCTATGTTTTAAAAATGCTGCAAAGATCTTTTCCTAGTTTCCTGCTTTTCTTCTTCCGTGTTCTATTAATTTACTTATGATATCACCTTTTATGTCTAACCTATGTATCCATTTTGAGTTTACCTTGGTATGTAGTATGAGATGTTGATTTACATTTACTTTTTGCCAGACTGCTTTCCAGTTTTTGTCAATTAGTGAGTTTTCATCCTAGTAGCTGGGATCTTTAGGTTTATCAAACACTGGGTTATTGTGCTTATTTGCTTCTGTATATAAACCTAATCTCTTCTACTGGTCAAACTCATTTCTTACCCAGTACCTAATTGTTTTTATAATTTTATAGCTTTGTATTATACTTTAATCCCTGCTACTTTTAGTCCTTCCCTTTTTTTATTGATTGCCTTGATTTTTTTGTTCCCCCAGATGAATTCTGTTATGATTTTTTTTCTAACTATAAAGTAATTCTTTGGTGATTTGATTGGTATGGCACTGAAAAAGTAGATTAACTTTAGATTGTGTTGTCATTTTTATTCTATATTATCTCAGCCTACCTATTAGCAATTAATATTTTCCCAGTTAAATTAGATCTGACTTTATTTGTATAAGCAAGGTTTAAAATTCTTTTCATATATAGTTCTCTCTGTCTTGCAGGAAGACTCCAAAGTACTTTATACTATCAGTAGTTTTTAAATGGAATTCCTCTTTCTATTTCTTTTTGAAGGTTTTTCATAAGAATCTATAAAAGCATTGATGATTTGTGTGGGCTTTATATCCTACGACTTTACTGAAGTCCTTAATTATTTCTATTAGTTTTTTGGTTGGCTCTCTAGAACTCTCAAAGTATTCTATCATAACTGCAAAAAAATGATACTTTTGTTTCCTCATTGTCTAAACTTATTCCTTCAATAACTTTATCATATTCTTTTGCTATAACTACCATTTCTTCTTGTATGATATTGAATAGTAATGATGATAATGCTCATCCTTGTTTCACCCCTGATCTTATTGGAAAAGATTCTATATTATCACATTACTTATTATTTTTAAAAGCTTTATTTATTCCTGTGTTTCCTTCTGTTAACAGAAATGAATGTTGTATTTTGTCAAATTAAAAATTTTTTTGTATTTTGTCAAAAATTTTAAAAAAATTTAATCTATTGAAATAATCATATTATTTTTGTTGTTAATATGGTCAATTGTTTGTACAGTTTTCCTACCCAGACTTGCATTCCTTTTATAAATCCACCTTGGTCATCGTGTGTTCTTTTTGTCATATACCACTATAATCTCCTTGTTAGTATTTTATTTAAAATTTTGCATCAATATTCATTAGGGAATTTGATCTGTGGCTTTTTTTTTCTCTTGTGATCCTTTTAATTTAGGAGTCAAGACCATATTTGTTTGTTTTTAAATTTTTTTAATATAGAATATTTTTCCATGGTTACATGATTCATGATCCCCAACCTTTCCTCCTCCTCCCAGAGCTGACAAGCAGTTCCACTGGGTTGTAGATGTATCATCATTCAAAACCTATTTCCATGTTATTCATTTAACATCAAAGTCCTAATCATATCCCTATTGAACTATGTGATTGATCATATGTTTTTCTTCTGCATTTCTGTTCCCACAGTTCTTTCTCTGGATGTGGATAGTGTTCTTTCCCATAAGTTCCTCTGGATTGTCCTGGATCGTTGCATTGCTACTAGTAGAGAAGTCCATTACAATCGATTGTATCATTCTCTGTGTATAATGTTCTCCTGATTCTGCTCCTTTTACTCTGCATCAATTCCTGGAGGTCTTTCCAGTTCACATGAATTCCTCCAGGTCATTATTCCTTTTAGCACAATAGTATTCCACCACATACCACAATTTGTTCAGCCGTTCCCCAATTGATATGGACACCTCCTCATTTTCCAGTTTTTTTGCCACTGCAAAGAGCGCTATGAATATTTTTGTGCAAGTATGTTTCCTTATTATCTCTTTGGGATACAAACCCAGCAGTGGTTTGGATGAATCAAAAGGCAGGCAGTCTTTTAAAGCCCTTTAGGCATAATTCCAAATTGTCTTCCAGAAGGGTTGGATCAATTCACAACTCCACCAGCAATGTATTAGTGTCACAATTTTGCCACATCCCCTCCAACATTTATCACTTTCCTTTGCTGCCATATTGGCCAATTTGCTAGGTGTGAGATGGTACCTCAGAGTTGTTTTGATTTGCTTTTCTCTATTATGAGAGATTTAGAATACTTTTTCATGTGCTTATTGATAGTTCTGATTTCTTTATCTGAAAACTGCCTATTCATGTCCCTTGCCCATTTATCAATTGGGGAATGGCTTGATTTTTTGTACAATTAACTTAGTTCCTTATATATTTGGGAGATTAAACCTTTGTCAGAGAGTTTTGTTATAAAAATGTTTTCTCAGTTTGTTGCTTTCCTTCTAATTTTTAGTTGCATTGGTTTTGTTTATACAAAACCTTTTTAATTTGATATAATTAGTCATTCATTTAACATTTTATAATGTTCTCTGTCTTGGTCTTAAATTCCTTCCTTTCCTGCAGATCTTACAGGTATACTATTCTATGTTCACCTAATTTATTTATGATTTCACTCTTTATTTCACTTATTTATTCATTTATTTCACTCTTTAAGTCATTTACCTATTTTGAATTTATCTTGGTATAGGGTGTAAGATGTTGATCTAAACCTAAATTTTCCCATACTGCTTTACAATTTTCCCAGTAGTTTTTGTCAAATAGTGATTTCTTGTCCCAAAAGCTTTGTCTTTGGGCATATCAAACACTAACTTGCTGAAGCCATTTACCCCTAGTCTATTCCATTTATCCACACTTCTGTCTCTTAACCAATACTATATTATTTTGATGACTACTGCTTTATAGTACACTTTAAGATCTGCTACTGCTAGGCCCCCATCCTTCACTTTTTTTTCATTATTTCCCTTGATATTTCAAGACTATATTTGTCACAAAGAAGAACTGAATAGGATTCTTTCTTTACCTATTTCTTCAAACAGTTTATATAGTATTGGAATTAATTTTTCTTTAAATGTTTAGTGGAATCTACTTATAGATACATCTGGTCCTGTAGTTAGAGTTTATATATGGATTATTCAATTTCTTTTACTAATATTGGGTTATTTAAATATTCTGTTTCCTTTACTATTAATCCATGGACAGTTTATATTTTTGTAAATATTCATCCATTTTATTAGGATTATCAGTTTTATTGGCGTGTAGTTGAACAAAATAGCTCCTAATAATTGCTTTTATTTCCTCTTCATTGGTTATGAATTCATTTTTTTTTTCATTTTTTGATACTGATAATTTATTTTTCCTTTTTTAAAAAATCAAATTAGGTAATTATTTTATTAGGTTTTCTTAATCAGCTCTTAATTTTATTTGTTGATTAATTTTTTTAGCTTTCAAATTTATTAATCTCCCTCTTTTCAGGATTTCTGTTTTGGTGTTCATTTGGGAATTTTTAATTCATTGATATTCTTTTTCTTTTTAAATTTTATGCCACATTTGTTGATCTGCTCTTTCTCTATCTTATTGATATAATTGCTTACATATTCAAATTTTCCCTTAAGTCCTGCTTTGGCTATATCCAACAAATTTTGATATGTCATCTTATTGTTGTCATTATCTTTGATGAAATTATTGGTTGTTTCTATAATTTGATCTTTGACCCACTTGTTCTTTAGGATTAGATAATTTAGTTTCCAATTAATTCTTATTCTGTGATTTAAAAGCTCTTTATTGAATATAATTTTTATTGCATTATGGTCAGGAAAAAATGGTTTTTAATATTTCTGCTTTTTTTGAACTTGCTTATAAGATTTTTATGCCCAAATACGTGGTCTGTTTTTGTGAAGGGGTCATGCACAGTTGAGATAAAATCTTTTCTATTCTCATTCAATATTCTCCAGAGGTCTATCATACCTAACTTTTCTTAAATTCTGTTTATTCCTTTAACTTCTTTCTTGTACAAGAAGGGTAAATTGAGGTTCCCCTCATGGTTTTATTTTTATTCTATTTCCTCCTATTTCACTTTAAAATTTTAGATGCTTTGGTATGTGTATATATTCAGTAATTATTAATTCATTAATAATGATGCCTTTTTTGTAAAATGTAATTTTCCTCATTTAATTAGGTTTGTTTTTGCTTTTACTTGAGATCATGCCTGCTTTTTTTACTTCATGAAGCATAATAGATTCTGCCTCAGTCTCTGTATGTATCTTTTTGTTTAACATGTGTTTCCTGTAAATAGCATATTTCTGGTTTCTAGTTTTAATACATTCTAATATCCTTATCCTTTTTGTGGGTGAGTTCATCCCATTCATGTTCACTGTTATGATTGCTAACTGTATATTTCCCTGCATCCTATTCTTTTATATATATCCTTTTCTTTTTTACCCTGTTCACCTCTTAAAGGCTCTATTTTATTCTAATCACTATCTCCCTTACTCTACCAGCCTTTTTATTCACTCCCTACCCCTACCTTTCTCTAAACTTCTTTCCCTCTAATTCCTCATTGAGTAAGATGAATTTTTGTACCACCTGTATATGTATGTATATTCCCTACTCCTAGAGCCAATTCAGATGAGAATGAACTTCAGGTGATGCCCATTTTTCCCATCCATGCTCTCCCTATTCTTTAACCTCTTCCTTGTACATCACAAATATGTGAGATATTTTCCCCCATTTTTCCTCTTCCTTCTTCCTCTTCCAGAACATTTCTTTTTCTAACATTTCTTTTCTTCTTTTAAGACTATCCAAACAGAATCACACTCAGACTCTCTGTCTAGTTAGACCCCCTGGTGGTAATGAAGTTCTGAGGATAGCTGTATTATTTCTCCATATAATAATGAAAATCATTTAACATTTTTGTCCCTTATTATTTCTTACTCATATTTGACTGTTTATTTTTTATTTGACTTCTCTTTTATATTATATTTGACTTCTCTTGAGTTCTATCTTTAAATGTGAAATTTCTATTCAGCTCTGGTCTTTTTATCAAGAATGCTTGAAAGACCTCTATTTCATTAAATGCCCAGTTTTTCTCCTATAGGTTATACTCAGCTTTGCCAGATAGTTTATTCTTGATTGTAATCCTAGATCCTTTGCCTTCTGTAATACTGTGTTTCATGCATTTCATTCCTTTATAATGGCGGCTGCAAAATATTGTGTAGCCCTGACTATGGGTCCATGGTACGTGTACCCTTTCTTTCTAGCTACTTGTAATATTTTCTCCTTAACTTAGAACTTTGGAATTTTGGCTAAAATTACTGAGAGTTTTCATTTTGAGGTTTCTTTTAAGTGGGGACCAATGAATTCTTTTGTCTTCTTTGTTGCCTTCTGGTTCTGAGATATCTGAACAGCTTTCCTTTGTTATTTTGTGAAATGTGGTATTTAGGTTCTTTTTATTTTTCGTGGCTTTTGTGTAGACCAATGATTCTTAAATTTTCTCAATCTATTTTCAAAGTCAATTTTACCATAGTACCTCAATAGTTAGGTTCTTTTTTTTCCCCCCCCTATATTTCCAGCCTCATTTTTGACTCTGGACTTTGTTAGTATTGGACTCTACTCACATCTTGGGGAAATATCTGGCCTGATTTTCTGCTACTTTCACAAATCAATCTGAGGGCCCTCAAGTTTTCAATGCTTACAAAGCAGCGTAAACCAGGGAAAAGTCTGTTCATAGCCCTTCTGGTTTGGGCTCTATAATTTGCTGACCCAGGTTTAGATCTATTGGTTTGTATGTTTCAGTAAGTTGTTGCTGGGCTCGATCACTGTTTGCCTGCCAGGAGGTTCTGCAGATTCAGAGATTCAGAGCACCTGAACTGCTGGCTACCCTTTGGGAGGTCTCTTACCCTGGTTTCTCCACCACAGGCTTATGTGCTAGACTAAATGTTAGAACTGAGTCACTACTGTGCTCTTGTGTTCAGAGCACACAGCTAAATTTTTGAATTTGTGCTTAGTACTCAGTTAGGACCTCCCAAGCTCAGTTGCAGCAACACCTCTCCACCCTGACTTTATGACCCAGAACTAAGTAATGAGTGCGTGTATTTCTGTAACCAATTGTGTGTGTGTGTGTGTGTGTGTGTGTGTGTGTGTGTGTGTGTGTGTGTGTGTGTGTNACCAATTGTGTGTGTGTGTGTGTGTGTGTGTGTGTGTGTGTGTGTGTGTGTGTGTGTTCTCTAGCCTTTTTTGACCAATTCAGATGACAGTACACTTCACTTAAGTGTCAGCCACTCCTCCCTTCCCCATCTTTATTGTTTGTATAGATGTCTATCTGTTATAATGAGATAATGTTCTTTTGGGGGGTTGTTTGTTTTTTAGCAAAAGACTTGTTTTTATTTGCCACAACATACTTCCCCTCAATAGTTAAATACAGCACAAGAGTAGAAAACTTCCATCATTCATATCATTTACCCTCTGTCAGAAAGAGCAGACTTCTTGGTGTAGGCAGTGCCTCCCCCCTGGTGTATTTCTCTTTCCATCTTTTTCCTTATTATCTTATGATCATCAAGACATAAGAGAATTACTCCCAAGCCTTATCTAAGCCCTCTATGACCCCTAATGATGATATGGTTCAGAGGGCACCCATATCATCTCATCACATTAGAACATCAGCAATTTATCCTTGTTTAGTCACCTATCATTGTACATTCTTGTTTACCTTTTTTTGTTTTCACTTTTATGTTGTTCTGTTTGGACTTCAAAGTTTGTAGCTCTGGTCTTTACCAGAATCCAGAATCTTTTTTTTTTAATTTATCAGGAATGCTTACAAGTCCTTTATTTTCATTAAAGGTTCATGTTTTTTTCCTGGTAGGAATATACTCAGGTGTTGTTGGGTAATTTAACCTGGGCTAGAATCTATATCCTTTGCATCCTGGAATATCATATTCCAAGATCTCTGCTTCTTTATATTGTGTATGAAAATTCTGAATATGGTTCCTCAGCACTTAAATTCTTTTTGAGTACTTGAAGTAATTTTTGTTTGACCTGAAAGCTCAGAATTTTGGGTATAATGATTCTGGTAGTTTTCCTTTAGAGATTTCTTTTGGCAGGTAGTCCAGTGATTTTTTTTTTTTATCTATACCCTCTGTCTTAGAATCAATACTAAGTATCAGTTTCCAGGGCAAAGGAATGGAAATGACTAGGCAATTGAGGTTTAAGTGACTTAGCCAAAGTCATACAGCTAGGAAGTGCCTACAGCCAGATTTTAACCCAGGACCTTCCTACTTCAGGCCTGGCACTCTATCTACTGTGCCACCTAGCTGCCAGTTTAATAAATTTTAAGACAGTTTAAAATTGCTTTCTGAAATGGTTAGACTAGTTTTCCACCAACAGTGCATTAGTGTACCTGTTTTCCCACATTCCCTGCACCATTTGTCATTTTCCTTTTTTGTCATCTTAGCCAATCTAATGGTGGGTGTATTTAGAGCAGTTTTAACATTTTTAACTTCTTTTATTAAACTCCTGTTTCATTTCTTCCAGAAATTCTAGTTGAATTTGTGCCTAAGCTGTGTTTTTATTTAGGCTCTCCTTATAGATATTTTGGAATAATTTTCTTCTTTTGGATTTGTGTCCTATCACCATAATAATGTGCTCATTTTTCCAGCCTACTTTCCTGCCTTTGGACTTGATGTTGGGACTCTGAACTTCTGGAAAGAAAGTTTGGGCTAATCCTATTGCTGCTTTTTTAGGGATGTTGAGTGTTTATTCTTATTGTATATTGAGTATATAATGAGTGTATATCGAGTGTTATGTTACTTCAGGCTCTTGGGGCAGTTTAGACTAGGGATTTGCAAAATTTCAGGGTTCCCAAAATAGTAATCAAGGGCAGAGTCTTATTGCTATCCTCTCCCTTCTCTTCTCCTGACCTGAGCTCTCTACAAGTTCTGGATTTGGGTTTGAACAATAATAGGCTATTGCTTGGCTTGACCACTACAGCCAACTCGACTCAGAGTAACAGAATGGCAGGCCCCACTTTGGTTTAGGAATACTTTATATCAGTACCTTATTCCTTTTTAGGCTTCAGATTAATCTAGAAGCTGGATCTGAGACTTTGATCTACTCCTTGGGTCTGTGCTACTTTGCTAATGCTTGCTTCCATACTTTTTCCTCTTTGGATATACTATCCAGGTACTACACTTGATCTTAGCCAAAAGGACGAGAAGCAATTGGGTATACTATCCAGGGCCAACAAAAGCTCCTTACTCTGGACTGTCACCCTAAGGTACAAGTCCCTTACTCAGTCCATCCTGAATCTCTGACCTAGAACTAGGCAGTGGGCAATAGAGCTGTATCTTGATACCTATTCCTCTTGTAGCCTCCTTTCTGTGTTGGAATGCTTTGGGATGCTGACCAGGGCTATAAAAATAATTCACTATGATTTTTTTCCCCCTTCACATTTCCCCATCAGGATTTGGTCTAGTAAACTTTCTACATCTATTCAGAGGAGTTTTATACGGGGGAATCACTATACTACATCCTGCTACTCTTCCCATTTTGGCTCCATCTCCAAAGTCTTACTATTTTAACTTCTGTAATGATAATATAAATGTATGATATAAAAACTTGAAGGTACCACATTGTCCCTCTCAAAAAAGCAATAAAATTTAATTTAAAAATAATTTTAAATAATTTAAAGTAATGGAAATATGTTGGCAGAGCTATGTGAAACTAGTGTTCTGTTATATTTTTAGGACTGCTAATTAATGTTTTTTTGTGATCAATGATTACAAAACTGATTATACATCCATTGACCCTAAGAGTATTCATTAAAAATCAGAAAAGACTTACCTTCTTCCAAAGTAGTCATAACTACTTTTATTTATAATAGAGGAAAAATAGAAAACCCTTTTGTCAAGTAAAAAAAAGGACAAACTAATTGTCATATACCAATGTAAAGGAATATTATTAAGTAATTTAAAATGACAAATTCAAAGAACATAAAGAAATTTAAAAAACACAAAAATGGCAAACTAGAATATAATGATTACAACCATTTAAAAGGAAGAAACTTTATATGTGTATAACTAAAAAAGGACAAATCAGAAGAAGACATGAAGATTATATTTTTAAAGTGCTAAATATGTTTATTAATAAATAATTTGGGTTATATATTATAAGAAGATTAGTTTTATGAAATTAGTATACTGTAACTTATTTTAAAATATTATTTTAAAATTCAGTGTTGTTAAGATGTTCTCTAGGTGTTAAATGGTTTAGAAGTGTTGGTCTTTCTTTAACAAGCTGTCAACAAGAAGATGAAATAGATGAGCTGTGGTAGGAGCAATACTCAAATCTGTGTGCCCCACTCTCTGGGGGTTAGTTTTCCCTTAAGAGACATTGAAGCCACCAGTGCATATATCTCATAGGCACTAAATAAGCTTGTTTCTATCTGTACAAAAATGTAAATTAGTTTTTGACCCACTCCTTTTAGAATAGGGAATGTTCACTTCTGCTCAGATAAATTACTGCACTGTTCTTTTTTTTTTTAATTGTGATTTGTTTAGTAACTTTAAATTTAAAATGTAGTTTTAAGTAAAATTTGGACTTATCTACTAAAAAAGAGATATTGAAACCATCTAGCCTGGACTTGATTGACCCAGGGAGTCCAAAGGATTAGGTTATTGACATTACTTTCTGGTCTTCTTAGTACAAAACAGAGCAAGCTCTATGACTGGAGAGCTTCACTTAACTGAATCCTCTAGGGGTGGCCCCAGTGCTTTGTATAGTATTCTTTCCCCGCTATAGTTAAGTAACTATTTTTATCAACTGTTGCCTTTTGTTCCGGGATCAAACATGAGTTCTAACTACTAAGGGACTGGCCTGAGTCAGGCCCAGCCAAAAATGAGATACTGAGAGACTATAGGAAATGGGGCAGCAGCAAAAGTGGCCAGAGCAGTAGATGGCAGCAGAGTAAGGAGGAGCAGCTTGATCTCTCCTAACCGAAGCATACAGGACTCCTCAAGGGGACATATAAACGAATCCAGACGAACGAAGGGACCCCACAACAGGGCGTAGCATTGAAGGTACGTGGAATCGGGGCATTTCCATGCTATAAAGGGGTGAAATAGCTCTTGCTAAAATGCAAGAGGAAGAAGCCCCTCCCCCACCCCCACACCATGTACAGCGCCGCGGCCAGCTTACAAGAGGTAAAGCAGGTTTGGGGCACCCATTAAGTCACTGGCAGCTCCAGGGCTTGTTCCTGAGAGCAGCAAGACTCAGGACCCCAAGAGGCTAAAGAACGTGCACGGACTTTCCTGAGCATCTGCACGGGTGAAGGCATTGCCCTAGGCGCGGACTAGGATCTCGAGCGCAGGCTTGGACCTCGAGTGGGGACCCTGGGCAGACTGGAGCACTGCTGTGGAGGCAGCGCCCTGAGACTGCTGAAGGAGCCTCGGGCAGAGGGGCAGACCGGGGATGACCAGGAGGCTCGACCCCGAGAACAAAGAGACCTGAAGCCTCCGGAGCTTAGAAAGCTCAGACAAACCCTGAGTGTGAGGATAAAGCCCAGAAGGCACGGGGCTAACAATGGCAAGCCAAAATCAGGAAGCTCAGGGGAGAAAGATCATCAGGAAGAAATCTGGAACACTCGACAACTTTTACACAGAGAAAATCCAGACAACAGAGGAGGACAAACAAGAAATCATATCCAAACCTTCCCAAAACAATGAAAACTGGTCACAAGCTATTGAAGAGTTCAAGTCTGAGATGTTGAGAAAGATGGAAAAGATCTGGCAAGAAAATAACAATTTAAAAGGCAGAATTTTACAATTGGAAAATGAGGCAAGTCAATTGAAGACCAGAAATGACCAGATTGAAAAGGAAAACCAAAAGATTATAGCTGAAAACCAGTCCCTAAAGGCTAGAATTGAGCAATTAGAAGCTAATGATCTCTCAAGACAACAAGAACAAATAAAACAAAGCCAAAAGACTGATAAAATAGAAGGAAACATGAAATATCTCAATGAGAAAGTGACAGACCAAGAAAACCGGTCTAGAAGAGACAATTTGAGAATCATTGGTCTTCCAGAAAAAGCAGAAATTAATAGAAACTTGGACTCCATACTAAAAGAAATTATTCAGCAAAATTGCCCTAAAGTTCTACAACAAGAGGGCAATATAGACATTGAAAGGATCCATGGGTCACCCTCTACACTAGACCCAGAAAAGACAACCCCCAGGAATATAATAGCCAAATTCAAGAGCTTCCAAGTAAAAGAAAAAAATTTTACAAGAAACCAGAAAGAGACAATTCAGATATCAAGGAGCACCAATCAGGATCACACAGGATCTGGCAGCCTCCACGCTAAAAGACCGCAAGGCTTGGAATATGATATTCAGAAAGGCAAAAGAACTTGGTCTTCAACCACGGATCAACTACCCATCCAAACTAACTATATACTTCCAGGGGAAAGTATGGGCTTTCAACAAGATAGAAGATTTCCAAGTATTTGCACAGAAAAGACCAGGACTAAATGGAAAGTTTGATATCCAACCACAAAAAGCAAGAGAAACATGAAAAGGTAAACAAGAAACAGACGGCAAAGAAAGAAAATTCATAATTCTTTAATTTTGACTCTTTAAGGGCTTCAATAAGATCTAAGTATCTGTATTCCTATGTGGAGAAATGCTATGTATAATTGTCTGTAATGAACCCTATTCACTATTATAATATTCACTATTATAGCAATCAGAAGAATAATTCATAGGGAGAGGACAGAATACTAAATGGTCTAAGATGACATGGGGGATGGGAAAGAGGAGGGTGAATAGTAGGGGACACCAAGAGAAACTTACATGAATAAGAAAAATAGGATATTCTATTACACATAAAGAAGGCATGGGAAGGGGAGGGGACAAATACTATTATAAGAAGGAAAGGAAGAGAGCATTAAGAGGTAATATTTAAACCTTACTCTCAGTGTAATCAACCCGGAGAGGGAAGAGTAGCTATATTATCCATTGGGATAAAAAACTCTATCTAACCCTACTGAGAAAGTCAGAAGGGATAAACCAAGGGGATCAGGGGAATGGGGAGGTCAAAAAAGGGAGGGGAGAAAAGGGGGAGGGAATTCATTAGGCCTTTAAAAATAAAAATAGGGGAATAACAAGGGAGAGGGTAGAAAGGGAAGTTAATCAAGGGAGGGGATAAGGGATAGCGGCTCAAAGCAAACCACTGGTTTAAAAGAAAATAGTGTAAGAAGAAGGGGTGGGACATGGGAAGGATACAAAAATTTCAGTAAATGCACAACTGATAATTGTAACTCTGAATATGAATGGGATGAACTCGCTCATAAAACGGAAGAAAATAGCAGAGTGGATCAGAAACCAAAATCCTACCATAGGTTGTCTACAAGAAACACATATGAGGCAGGTAGACATACACAAGTTTAAGGTTAAGGGCTTGAGCAAAATTTTTTGGGCATCAAAAGAGAAAAAGAAGGCAAGAGTGGCTATTATGATTTCTGACAAAGCCAAAGTAAAAATAGATATGATTTAAAAATACAGGGAAGGTCATTACATCCTGATTAAAGGCAGTATAAACAATGAGGAAATAACACTGCTCAATATGTATGCACCAAGTGGTATAGCATCCAAATTCATAAAGGAGAAACTGGCAGAGCTCAAGAAGGAAATAGATAGTAAAACCATAATAGTGGGAGATCTAAATATTCCTCTTTCAGATCTAGATAAATCAAACCGAAAAAATAAATAAGAAAGAGGTAAGAGAGGTGAATGAAGTCCTAGAAAAATTAGATTTAATGGATATGTGGAGAAAAATAAATAGGGACAAAAAGGAATACACCTTCTTTTCAGCTGCACATGGCACATTCACAAGGATTGACCATGTTATAGGGCATAGAAACATAGCAAACAAATGCAAAAGAGCAGAAATAATAAATGTAACCACCTCAGATCATAATGCAATAAAAATAATGATTAGTAAGGGCACCTGGACAAGCAAATCAAAAACCAATTGGAAATTAAACAATATGATTCTCCAAAACCAATTAGTCAAAGAAGAAATCATAGAAACAATCAACAATTTCATTGAAGAGAATGACAATGATGAGACATCCTACCAAACTCTGTGGGATGCAGCCACAGCAGTACTCAGGGGGAAATTTATATCCTTGAGTGCATATATTAACAAATTAAGGAGGGCAGAGATTAATGAATTGGGCATGCAACTCAAAAAATTAGAAAGCAAGCAAATTAAAAATCCCCAGATTAAAACTAAATTAGAAATACTAAAAATTAAGGGAGAAATTAATAAAATCGAAAGTAAAAGAACTATTGAATTAATAAATAAGACTAGAAGCTGGTATTTTGAAAAAAACAGATAAAATAGGCAAAATACTGGTCAATCTAATAAAAAAAAGGAAAGAAGAAAACCAAATTGACAGTATCAAAGACGAAAAGGGAGACCTCACCTCTAATGAAGGGGAAATTAAGGCAATCATTAAAAACTATTTCGCCCAATTATATGGCAACAAATATAACAATTTAGGAGATATGGATGAATATTTTAAAAAATATAAATTGCCTAGATTAACAGCAGAAGAAATAGAATACCTAAATAATCCCATATAAGAAAAAGAAATTGAACAAGCCATCAAAGAACTCCCTAAGTAAAAATCACCAGGGCCTGATGGATTCACAAGTGAATTCTATCAGTCATTCAAAGAGCAACTAATCCCAATACTATATAAATTATTTTATATGATAAGCAAAGAAGGAGTCCTACCAAATTCCTTTTATGACACAAATATGGTACTGATTCCAAAGCCAGGGAGACCAAAAACAGAGAAAGAAAACGACAGACCAATCTCCCTAATGAACATAGATGCAAAAATCTTAAATAGAATACTAGCAAAGAGACTCCAGCAAGTAATTAAGAAGATCATCCACCATGATCAGGTGGGATTTATACCAGGA